>NC_133160.1:109800286-110103317 GCF_040802235.1 Manis javanica
TTTTTTTTATTATTATTATTATTCCTGATTTACTGACTCTGTAAAATCATACTAACATATTTATCACCCAGAGGAAAGTGCCCTTGCTGATTAGAAAACTGCAGAAATATTGCATTAAAAAAAAATCATTCCCCCAAATATTTGAAAGTACATTTAAAATTTTGTTTTGCTCTGAAGAGTCTATAAAAAATGTTTTGATGAGGCCTATATGAGTCAACATAAAACTTGCTCAAAAAGGCTCAAAAATCTTAGGTTAATTTCAATGTTAAAATGTGGTGAAATTAATTTACCATTACTAAAACACTTGGGTAATCTTGAAGATAATCAACATAGATGCATTTCTCTTCTGTGCAAGGTTAAGGTTATCTGATGTAGACTAATATCTCTTAATTAGATCAATATTATCCTTATCTATCCACTGGTAAAAGAGATGCTTCTTCCAATAAGAATCATTTACAAATGGGGATTCATAACAGATGAGAGGAAAGAAATCTGAAACTGCTGTTAAGAACATCCATTTTATACTGGGGAAACTGAGGCAAGCAGATCAATAAAATTTAAGACTTAAGAGGGAGTTCAGGGATGATTTGATGCAAGTGCTTCATTTTGTTAAATGAAAATATTGAGGAGCAGAGAAGTTAAGTATTTAATCAAAGGCATATGTTAAATAAACTGAAATTAATCAGAAAACTTTAGGACTAATAAGAGCCTTTGGCAATTTAGTATATTATTAAATTTAACTTGATTACCTGGTTTACTCAGAATATATAAATCTATATGTGGGAACCTTTACTAGCTTAGAGCCATTTTGTTAAGTACTAAAAATATGGTTTAATTAATTATAAGGTGGTGAGGTCCAAACGGTCACAAATCAAAAAGGCAAGTTAAGATTTTAATTCCCGAATCAACGCTCAGTTCCACTCAGTAGAACACATGGATGTATTGAAAACATTTGATCAGTTGAATATACTTTCTGTGCTTCATTTCAGTTAGTCTAGAGTTTTCCTAGATCTGGCTCTGATTAAAGAAGACATGTACAGGGCCTCTGGAGAGTTGAATTTAGAAATCAAAAACATAATTCTCTTTTTTTGACTAACTCAGTTTTTAATGTTAGATCAGATGAAGTTCCAATTATGAATATAAAGATGTTTCAGTAAATAACTATAATACTGGTTGACTAGGATTCCTCTAGTATTGCAGAGGAAAGCATGTGATGCCTGAAGAGGCATTGGTCTTCTCCCTTCATTTCACATCTCAGTTTTCCCTGCCAGCCTCGCCAAGTTGTAGTAAAAGTTTTAGAAGTTACATGAGAGGCACCAAATTATCCATGGAAGTGTGGAACCCATTACACGGTTTGCGTTCTTGTTCCTTCCTTCCCTAAAAGACAGAAAACTGCTTCATTCAGATTTCCATGCTCTAGCTTCTTGGAAATTCCCCTTTGTCCACCACTAGTTTCCATGTGTTTCCCAAGACTTGAAGTACATCAGAATTGGCCAAAAATTATGTCAGTCTTCAGAGATGAATTTGTATCTGTTGGGAAGTAAAGATCTTTTGTTCTGAACAAAATATCCACTGATAAAAATTTTACTTTAAGCATTCATTGTACAAACACATGTACTATCCTCATACCCCAAGCTTTTAGGTTAGGAAGAGCAAGAAACATAATGAATGGTAGCCTACAAAGAGGATAAGGAAAAAAATCCAAAAACATATTTTAAGAGGAATAAAAAGAATTGGAAAATCTTACTTTCTGGCATTTGATGTTTTTGTATAATTTGTACTTGATTGAACCCAGATGTTAAGTCACCATAGTCCAAGTGCTATGTGCTTAATATCACCTGGGCTGTTCAAATACTCAGTTTGCATTTTAAAAAACATCTCTGGAACTAAATCTGATGCTTGTTAGAGATACTATCTAAAATCCATTTGAATGACTTATACTTATTCCTTCCACACCTGTACAATTTATTATGCTTTATTAATTGAAATTATAATTCTTTTAGAAATAGAGTGTATTTAGTATGGCAATGTTCTTAGCTGCATTGCTCACAAAGCCAAAAGGTAGAAACCATCCAAATGCTCATGGAGGGATGAATGGATAAGCAAACTATGGTATATACATACAATGGAAATCATTCAGTCTAGAGAAGAAATGAAATTCTTACCCATGCTACAACATGGGTAGACCGTGAAGACATTGTGCTAAGTGAAATAAGCCAGACACAAAAAAATAATGGTTTGATTTCACTCATATGAGGCACCTACACTGGTCAATCTCGTAGATACAGAAAATAGAATGGTGGTTGCCAGGCAAAAAGGGGGTGAAAAATGGAAAGTTATTGGTTAATGGGCACAGAAAGACTTCCAGTTTGAGAAAATGGAAAAGTTCTACAGATGAATGGTAGTAATGGTTGCACACAATGTGAATACACTTAATGCCACTGAATTGTACATTTAAAAATGGTTAAAATGGTAAATTTTACATTAGGCATATTTTTCCTCAATTTTTAAATAGTATGTTTGTTATTAATAAAGCTTTATATTTCAAAACTCACCAATTCTGATAATAGCAGCTATAGTTACATCTCACCCTTTAGTGAGGTAGATGAATAAATGAGATACAAGATACTAACTTCCACAAAATGTCAGAGGACATCAGAGTCCAAACTGGAACACAGTACTCTCTTACAATTTTCTTCCCAGCATAAGAAATTATGCTTCTAAACCAAAAAACGTGACTCATCTTTTGTAAAATTGAAGCTCACTATCAGTTCTTTCTTGACTCTTCCCTTTGGGCCACAACTTTTAATAAGCAATTTCTTGCACTTCATGATTCATTAACTCAAAGTCAGAGCCCTTTCCATGCTCAACCCAGGGTCCTGAAGATGCATGCAGACATACCCTCTCCAATACTGGGATAAACTCTGCTTCTTCACCACTTCTCCATGTACCTCTCCTACTTTCTTCCCATATACACATATATAAAATACAGAATTATTATATATATAATTAATAATTAATATATACATTAAAAATATTTCATAATGGAAGTCTATTGCATACAGTGTTCTGAAATTTATTGTATTTTTTAACTTAACAATACATCTTAGAGATATTTTTATCAGTACATATATTCTACACTATTATTTTAAAGTCTACAAAGTGTTCATTGTATGAATATGCCACAATTTATATAACTATGAAGATTTAACTGGTTTGAAGCCTCCCTCTATATTTAAATCAATGCTATACTGAATATTCCTATACACACATTTTTCTGCATGTGTGCAGCTCTCTATAGGCTAAATTTCTAAAAATAGAATTGTTAGACCAAAGGATGTTTTATATTTAAGGGTTTTTATTGTTTTATCTATGGCCACATTGCTCCCAAGAGATCGTACCAATATATGTTCTCACTAACATATGAGAGTGTGGTTTTCCAACCCTAGCTAATTATTTTTCCTCAAATTTATGATCTTGCTCATCTAATAGATTTAAAATGGCATCTCATTAATAGTTTCTTTCATTTCTTTACTCACAAGTAAATGGAGCATCTTTTTATATGTGAAGGCATTGGTACTTCTTTTTCTCTGAATTATCTCTGTTTCTTGCCTGTAGGTAGAGTTTCTCTGATTATTCGAGTCCTTTCCTGAGTTTTTTCTAAGAAAAAGAGAATCTACAAAAGGCAAGAAACTCTCTAGAAATCTGATTGGCATCTGTTTAGCAGATGATTTACCTTGATGCTACATAGCCAAGAACTGAGTGATCTTCAAGAAATTTCAAAAAGAAATTTGTGGAATTTTGTATCTACTTATACATCTCATTGGAGATGACAGTCCGCAGCTTGAAGAAGGGGTCTAGAGGAAGGAAGGAGCCCATGGGGAAGAGGAAGGAGAGGAGGATAGAGAAGAGAATCCAAGAGTGAGGAAGGTATGAGAAAGAAGGAAGAGGACAAGATAAAAAGAGGAAGAGGATGGAAAGAAAGTAGGAGAGGTACATGGAAAAGAGGAGAAGGGAGGAGAGAAAGAACATTTATGTCTGAATTAATTTCTGCCACACTAGAGTTGTTAATAATGTACAAAATTATTGTAGGTAGAGTTTCTCTGAATTTTGCTCTTTAGGCTATGGGTAGAAATAGTGAGAATTTTCATATATACTCAGTGAACTTATTGTATAGCTTTCTTCAGGGTTAACATCTAAAAGCTTATTGTTTTCTGGGATATTTAATTGTTACCTCTAGAGTCTGTTGATTGAAGTGTATAGGTAGATACAATTTTGAACTCTAAAGGTCACTCACTTTAACATTACTCACTACATTCTTTTGTGTTCTGGAATTCTAATCCTTATGTATGGGTTTAAAGCACAAGTCATTTTACATTTCACTCTGGCCAAAAACAAAGAGTGTGCTAGGAAAAGCCCAGGGCATTATAATTAGTGCACACATACTTTAAAGTAGGAAATTAGTAATTTTTATATAATTACAAAGCTTTTTAAGTTTTATAAATTCTGATAATTTTAGTTTTTCATCCTGCCTTTTATGATCATATTTGATTGCTGTATTTAGTGTTTCTGTTTTATAAAGTATCATGACAGGAGCGGTAGCAGCATGAGGTCCATGTTTTACCCACCTGTGCCTTGCCACAATCTATGACTCTTCCAAGACCAATGCATCTCTTAAAGGACAAAATTAACTGATTATTGACTAACACTCCAAAAGAGAAGATAATTAGTGATCTTGAGAAAGAAAATTAAGCTCAGAAATTAATAGGAAAAGTTTTAATTGGCAAATATAAACTTGAAGAGTTTTGAAAGAATGTATTTTGGAGAAAACACCCAAGGAATTAAATTGTAAAGCTTCACTAAACAAGAGCAAGGGAATGTTAAAATCTTGTGTGTGATTAATTAATGTTGGTAAGGTTTAAGAAAGTATTAAGTGATTTGGAAGCACTGCTGAAAGAATTGAGAAGTCATGATCATAATAAAGATGACAAGGGCAGGTGATCTGCCCAGTAAAATATTTTGCCTTTCAGATATCATTTCAATATTTTGTAAGTAGAGTATTGTATTGATGAACAAAGGATTTTCTGGTAAGCTCACACATCAGTGTTTTACCTTATTGCTCTGGCACTTCTTGAAATACAAAGGTTTTCTGCCTTAACTCAAAAAATCTAAATGTTTTTCCTTTCCTTCTGTTGCCAGGCAGCTGCATCTGAGGAGGTCTCTCCCTGCATACTAGGTGAAACCTTAACCTGCATGGTGGGGGGTACTTGACACTGATTGAGAAAGAATTCATGAACAGGTTTGCTGAGTGTAGGTAAGGAGGTAATTCATTAAAGCAAGAGTGGTAGTGAATGGCAGTAGCCATGCAGGCAGTGGAGAACAAGGAAGAACAGAGGGAAGAAAGAAAAGCCCATTGAACTCCTGCTCAGCATAGGTCAGATCCCTTGCCAACTCATGAAGTCAGGGTCACCTGGTGTCCAGTGTGCACCCAAATCTGCACAGCATAGGGACTAAGTCCCTACCAGTCCAGGATTTGGGGGAGTCGCAGAGCACTGAATGGAATGAGATTATGTTTTGAGAACTTCCCCAAAGCAAAGAAAGGAGAATTTGGGGGCAGGCTCCTAAAGGGCATGGTCAAACACCCAGGTGATGGGGACTTGCAGGCCCAAATCAGAGATCTCAGTAGCCCCTCCCTACTCGTCGGAAGTAGAACAAAGAGAGTGAAGACTTGTGCTTATGTCTAGAAAATAGAATGAAATAGCAAATAACAAAGACACTTGCCATTGGGAAAAGGGGTCTCTTATTAACCTCCCAAGAGGCTTGGGAGAACACAAAGACAAAACTCAGTAAGCTAAGCAGCAAGAAGGCTTTACTGAAAGCAAAGTACACACTCAAAGAAAAGGGAGTGTGGGCAACCTCATAGAGGAGATACGCTTAAAGGCGTAGGATTGGTGTTTTTTAAGGATTTCAAGAATGGGGCAAAGGGTCAGGGAAGTGTAGGCTTGATT
This sequence comes from Manis javanica, assembly GCF_040802235.1. Lineage (NCBI taxonomy): Eukaryota > Metazoa > Chordata > Mammalia > Pholidota > Manidae > Manis > Manis javanica. Next base: position 109,806,295 of record NC_133160.1, read on the forward strand.
TGTGGTCTCATGATGTCTGTCTTGTCCATGGTCAGTCTTCTAGATATTCTGTAAGATAAACCTAACACAAAGAATTTGACTCTGTTCTTCTCTGAGACAGTGGTCACCCTCCAGTAGAAGGAGCATATATAGGACTGCTTCTCTGCCTTAGGATAGGATTGGTTGTTGACTAATTACCATAAAATATGTAAGGAATCTTACCTCCTAACTCCAAAGATTTTAAAATGGAATCCTAGCCTTAACATGGAGTCTCTCCTGTTCTTACAATACTATTTATATCTCAGCAGTTTTCATCATAGGCAGGAAAAATTAATAATGATGCTTGTTCCGTGTCCCTGTTCTACCTCACTTCTGTTCCAACCAACATCCACTGGCCTACACCAGCATTCTACACACTACAGAAAGTCCACGTAGCATTGCTCCAGTCTATGAACCTGTCCACATGGGTCCAGTATGTATTCCTGCAAAATGAGTTGATTAAAAGGGGATTCCTATTTCAGTAGATGTTAGGATTTAGGACATTAAAGAAGTGTATCATCATAAATTCAATTGAAGGAGGGAAAGCATAAAAAGATGTATTTGAAGGGAGTTTTGCCATGTATCTAAATATTTATCAGTGTAGGGGCCAAAGTAGGCTACCTCAAAATATGCTACTTTGGCATGCAGATTATTTCAAGCTGAGAATCAGCAAAGCCCAAAAGACTCAGGAGGAAACTTGATCTTCCTTCTAACTGCTCAAAAACAATTTAAATAAAGGACATGCACTAGGAAGAGAGCAATCATCAGACACCACATTATAATATGAATTACAGGTGTTAGGGAGGAATGTATCAGTCTGTTAAAATTCATCTATGTTCCATTGTTTCTCTGTGGCCCAGAAAAAATTTGTTTATCAAACATTTACTCTTTTTCATCTTCCCATGAATTACTTTCTTTCCTTTTTGAACCCCTCTCCCCTTCTCCTTTGTTCAGGATGACATATAGACCTCATTTTGCTTGGCTGTCTTTGGAATCTCCTGTCTGTGTGGATTCCCTGTACATATGAAATTTAATTTAATTTTCTCCTGTTAATCTGTCTTAGACCAGCTAAAATAAACTTGAAGGGTAGAGGAAAATATTTCCTCCCCACCATGCATCTTCTTTTCCTTTATGTTTTCAAAAAAGGCATTACATATATTTTACTCAAACTAAGTCTTTCATGAATCATCTCATTTAAAAAAATCCATCTCCTTAATAAATAAATCACCTCCTTTTTGACAAAAGCTGCTTATTTAAGCTCTACTTTACGACAAAAATAATTCAAAATGCATGTGGCAAATGTGTCACCTACTGGGAAACTTGTGAGTTGATACTGATTTTTGAATTTCATAGAGATTTAACCCAAACAACTAATTCCGAAGATTACTATAGATTTATCAAAAGACATTGGTTAGTAGAATGTTTGCTTGAGAAATCCAGTGTTAGTATGGGGGTGTAAGATCATAGGGGTGAAACTCGAGCTTTGTTATTATGCTTTTTTGCATCTGTCACTAAGTGTATCACACTCCAGATGGCTGTGAGAAATCATTTTACCTATCCAAGCTTTCAGTTACTTCAGCTGAAAACTACAGGAGTTAAATAATTGTGTTCTAAATGAGTTCCTTTCAGGGTTCTGTTGACAGATGTTTGATAAAGTAGTCTTCTTTACGATACGCAATATATGGTCATATATTAATGATTCAGAAGTTGCTAGGAAAGATACATGCACAACTTTACTTAAGTATAAAATTCTCAAGGAAAAGCTACAACATCCTAAAAACAATGTTTAGATTAAATAAATGAACCAAAGGAACTTCCATATTTTTACTTCTAAAAATGTATAATTAATACAATTTGTAGTTATGCAACTGAAATGCCATTTTTATGAATGTTGAAATTAAAAATCATAATTTAAAAAATAAACTAATGAAAATATCCAAATAATTTATATCAAAATTATGTAATCTTGCATTCCCAGTTTTGATGACTCAAATTTGAAGGTTTTCAACATAATGAGCTCATAGATTGCATAGTAGATAACCTGAGCCAAGTCATAAACACACATCTACTTAAAACCAGTATTTTTTAAATAATCAAATGCATTTTAGTGTTCTACTTTTCAAAGCAACACAGTGAAGAAATTTTTCATGTAGTTCCAAAGTCAAACATTAAATTGTATATAATAATGAGTTTTTTCTTAAAGAAAAACTCACTAGATACTAAAAATCTCAAACCTTTTCTTAAACACTTTCCTATAATTTAATTTTTGTAAGTATGTTGTTGATACATGAATCAAAAATCCCTATTAGACATTTATACTACTGGTTGTTAATTACAGAGCACAGATTCCACTGAGAAGAGATCTCTAGGTGCTAAAAGCTAATCAGATAATCTCAGAAGGTTCTTCTGACTGCCATTTAACAGTTAATCATACATTAATCATAAATTACACATGCAATGTCTCTTAGAGTAGTTTGGAGGTGCAGGATTGCTATTTACAATTTCGATCTGCCACCAAGCAGTCCAGCCCATTTATAGAAAATGAAGGCTTAAATGGTTGATATGTAAATGTAGGCTGATACAAATTTAAATTGGCCTTTCAGCTGCCTGTGAATTATAATTTCTTTACATGTTCATTTAGCATCTATCAATAATCAAAACTACCCTACTCACAGTTTCCTTCTGATTGTATCCTTGGCTAAGTTAGAACACTCAGCCATGTTTAAGTGATATGGGAAAATGGGTTTCATAATGAGACTAAGAGTTAAATTTTTAATCCATTTGTGTCCCAGCTGGCTGGCTGGTTCTCTTTGAGCATCACTTGTGTGTAGGATCCAAAGGCAGTCTGCCCCAAGATGTGCCATTGTGACAGGCAGATTATTTCGGAGTTGAAAATCATCAAGGCCCAAAAGACTCAGAAAGAAACTTTGACCTCCCACACCACCACCCAACTGTATAAAAAGAATTTAGATAGAGGACATGCCTTAGATGCCTTACTGTAATGTCAACTGGGTGTGGTAGACAGGGAGAGATGTGGCTGTTCCTCTCTGTGCGCCATTGTTTCTGTGTGACCCATCAAATATTTTATTTACCAAATGTTTACTCTTTTCATATTCCTGTTAATTAGTTCCCTTTTCTTTTGTAGTCTCAGACTGTTAGGAGTGTACTCTGTGTTCTGTGGCAGGAAAATCAGAGTGAAATCAAAGTCAAGAAAGCAGACAAGCGAGTTTATTACTATGCTCTGTAATAGAGCGGGCCTCCATCTAGTGTCAGAAGGCCCTGAGAATTCAGGGGAAGTTCCTTTTTATGGGGTTTGCAAGGGGTTTGTAGGAGCGGTATTGCTATGAAAACAAGTGTTGATTAACAGGTTGGTAATGATGTAACCTAATTACTACTGGGCATGCTCTTTCCCAGAATTCTCTCTGCCCACCAAGGGGGGCAAAGCCACAATGCAAATTTATTTTAATGCCTTTATAGTGAGGAAAGTTTACTTTATGGGACCCCAGGAGCATGACCTGTTGGACCCTAGACTGGGGAACATCACTGTGGTTTTACTCCTCCTGCTAGGAATTTTCTCACTGGAAGAACTTCTCATCTGTAGTCTCAACTTGCTAGTCTCAACTTCTCTTTGGTCACCCCGACCTCTCCTTCCCCTTATCTCTGACTTCCTGCCTAAAAAAACCCCTCCTCCCTTCTCCTTGGTTCAGGGTAATATATATACCTCATTGTCCCTGACAGTCTTTGGCATCTCATGTCTCTGGCTTCCCTGAATGTATGTAATTAAACTTTGTTTTTTTCTCCTGTTAATCTGTCTCATGTCAATTTGATTCTTAGACCAGCTAGGAGAACCTCTAGGGGTAGAGGAAATTTATTCCTCCCTGACATGGGAAATAATTAATTTTTCCTGTGCCCTGAGATAGCCTCACATTTAAGGACTTTCCGGTAACCTGAATTTTATGATAGCTGAACATTCCAATCAATCCCCTTATTTGTCAGTTTTGGCGTATTCCTCTATCTAAATTCTTACTATGCAGCTGGGGGTGAGAGGAAGGTCAAAATGTCTTTCTGAGTCTTGGGCCTTGACTGTTTTCAGCTCACATGTCACAGTGGCACATTTTGGGGGCAGCCTGCCCTAGCCCCTACATTGGTAAATGAGTTATATCTCTTGAATTGTATAAGTAATTTGTGTATACTTTGTGTTATTAATAATAATTGATTAAAGTAACAGAATAAGAAAGCTGGAGGGACATCAGGAACTCTAAAATCAACAGTCACTTAGTTTAAAGACACAAAGCTGGGTTCTTAAGCACTGCCTACTTATCATTCCAATCTACTACCATATACCTCCTTCTTTCTCATCCTCACACTATTCTCATAATCATCTATGCCACTTCAAAGTTAGTATCAAATTTTTAATTTATCCATCCTTTTCTTTACCCCTCCTGCCTGAATTACAGCCACCAATGCTTCAATGTTCTTCATAAGGCCAACCAATGACAGTGTGGCCCAATTATTCTTCGAATAGTATTTTCATCATATCATTACCATAATCAGAAAGGTTAAAAACTTACTGAGTGATACACATTATAGATAGCTTATGCATAGGAAATATATTCAGATGCAACTCAATACCTTCTCTCCTTCCCATCAGTTGCTATTCTAAATCCTTACCCTCCTCAACTCTATGCCTATCTCTGACTCTTAGACCAAAACATTATTTCTCACCACTCCTCCTACCTTAGCAGGAAACTTGAAGTCACCAGGTGTGAATTAAGTCAAAGTTTTGCCTTTACATACTTAACTTTGTTGATGAGGAAAAAATTTCCTCTAGCTTTCAAGGTTCTTCTAGCTGCTCTAACAATCAGATTGAAATGAGATATTAACAGGAGAATGAAAAACACGAAGTTTAATTACATACATGTGGAGGTCCAGTAGTAAAATTGAGACCCAAAGAAATTATCAAGATACTCAGCTTTTATGTATTTTAGACAAAGCATAAGTCTCTGAAAAATTGACAAGACAAACAAAATATAGGTTTGGGGGCTTCAATTAGCAAGGAATTCTAAACAGCATTTGGGCTAGGGTAGTAAATTAGTAAAAAAAAGTAACAAGATTTATTTAGAATCCAAGACTTTTTTTGGCCTTGAATTTGCTGTCTCTGATGATAAGGATGTCTCTTTACCTCCAGAAGCAGGGAGAGTGCCTTTCATATGGGAGATTCATTTGCTGGTTTTGACACAGGCAGTGTAGTTCAGGAAAAGAACTGGGCCCTGGGCGAGTCAGGTAAAGCTTGAGACCAGTCCATGTGGCCAGCTGGCAGAACAGGTTCACTGAAAAGAAACCTGGCAAGTTTTAGGGAAATAGCTAATGGCAAACAAAATGCAGTTTCTAACCAGTTCAAATCAGCTAGATTCAGGACATGGAACAAAAATAACCTACAGTTACTCCAAAACTGTTACTCATTACTCATATACTCATTAGCATACTGAAAATCATACCCCTTAGTCCCATGGCAGTTCTGAGACAGACGTTAAAGACAAAAAGAGGGTCCCAAATCCCCTCCCTATTCTGAAAGAATCCTACCTCTTCTGATGAATATTGTACCCCCTACTTAAACTCCAGCTCTAAGACAACCCAACCTGAACCTCCCTGCACTGCTCATCTCATCTCTTGACACACCCTCTCTCCCTCCTTGAATGTGTACTTCTGCATCACTAAACTACTTTTTCTTGTACCTGCTCGACCTGCTCGTGAATCTTTCTTGATCCGTCAAGAGCCCTCTCCCAGGGAGAAGTCTCAGCTCCCAGGGAGACCTTTCTGGATGAACTCCCCAACTACAATTTCGAGGCAAAGGGGACAGAAGGGAGTTGCAGAATCCCTCCTGCCCCTGCTGCTTCTACAGTTGTTTCAATTCAAAGTAATCAATACACTAAAGTGGCACATTTTAGGGCAGACTGCCCTTGATTTCTACACCTACGTTGGCTACACTTTTCTTCTCTTCTATCGCTGAAGGCAGATGTTTCTCTACCTCCTTACTGCCAGCACTTCTCTTTGGGGGCTGAGTCACATCCTCTACACATTCTCAAGTAATATGCTTTCTTCTTTATCCCTTTCTTTCTAATTATTCCTTCCCCTCTTATAGACCCCCTTAATTCTCTCCCATCCTTAGAAAGCTCTTCCTTATCCCAATCTCCTGACTTTCTCCTTCCTTAATCATTCAGGAATCTTAAAACACTGGTCTACACAAAATTCCTCATGCTTCTTTCATTTTATTTTTTAACCATTAAGATCTGTTCCCTGCTCCTATTATTCCACTCAAATTCTTCTAAACACTGTCCTGGAAAAAGTCACCAATTGTGGGAGATAGATCTGTAAGACACCACACTCCCAAGGATCCCTGCCTCCTCGTATCCAAGCCCTTATGTAATCCCGGTCCTCAAGTGTGACATTGTTCTACCAATAGAATACAGCAAAAGTGGCAGGATGTCAGTTCCATAATTAGGTTTCAAAAGACTGTGACTTCAATCTTGTTAGCAAACTCTATTTTTTTTTTTATTCTTCCATGATTTGATAAAACAAACAGCAATTCAGGAGAGGCAACAGTCTTCTGTGTGTCAAGGAACTGAGAGCAGCCTCTGGCTACAGGTCAAAGGAAAAATGAAGCCCTTTTCCAATAACCCATGAGGAGCTGACTACTGCTATGTGGGTTTGGAAGTGAATCGTTCCTCAGTTAAACTTTCTTATGAAACCTAGTCTTGGCTGATACTTTGATTGCAACTTTTTAAGACCCTAAAAAAAAGATCCAGATAAGCCAGGCTCATATATTACTGACCCACACAAATTGTGAGAAAATAATAGTGTTGTTTTGACTTGATTTTTCACTATCAATTCTTTAGACCTTTCTTTCTGCATCTCCAAACATCCTGAACTTCCTTCACTAGATTCTCTTCTGTATACACACTAAATTGAGACAAGAATTAAGAGTTTGTCTTCTGCTATCCTCCTCTCTTACTCTGTGTCTTCTTTACTGAGGACCTCAGACTTATTATTTGAACTAACATTTTCATTATGAATACAAAATTCACATGTATTATTTCTTACTACACATCTCCACTAGATATCTCTACAGTGCTCTCAACATATACAAAATGAAATACATTATTATCCCTTGACAATTTTTTTTATTTAAGAGCTGTAAGTGACCATTCATCAAATGCTTGGCAATTCTGCCTCTTGGATCCAAACTTTGTCCCCCATTCCCATTACCTCTTTCTTAGTTAGGGCACACATTATCTCTTGCCTGAATTATTCCAACGCTTTCTGACCAAATTTCTGTTGTCATCCAATCTCATTCTACAAGAGAGTAAATTATCTGAAAGACAAATCTCATCATGTTACAGCACTGCCTAAAATTCTTCAATGACTCCTAGCATTTATAGATTTAAAAAAAATAGTTCTCTTAAAAGAAAAACCCTTGTCTATTCCCCAGTTTTATTTCTCCTCCCTCTTTTCCCTGGGCCCTTGACACCATAAAACTATTTGTAGTTGCCTGAACACAGTTTATTTTCAGACTAACTGTTCTCTCTGCTATGAATTCCATTCCTTCATACTCAATTATTTGAAACACTCCTTGAGAACCCAGTTCTGCCATCAATTCTGTTCAGGTTAGCTCAGTTAAGTAAATATGTGTGGATCAATTTATATAGGCCAAGCATGGGACTATAGTCCTGGAGGAATTAATACTCTAATGGAGCATTAGAAAGTTAAAAATTCTATGGCAGCACCAAAATTCTCTGAGAAGGGCCATTAACCCAGATAGAGCATTCAGGAAGATCTTCTGGAAGAAGTTTTGTCATTAGTCAAAAGTGAGATGTGAATGAGTGGGATCATTTGCATTATCATAAGCAGTTTAGTACTTAGATCTTTTCTTCCTACATGTCTTTCTTTCCTACCTTACAAAAATTAGTTGAATATTCATTATGTACTGTATCTTCTTTCAAAATGCTTCCATTGTTGTATTTTATACTGTCAAGTGGTCACCTTTCACTTGAACTACTACATTATTTATTTGATTGCAAGCTTTTGAAAGTTAGGACAAAATCTGAGTTATCCCTGTAGTTCTAACAAGTTTTGGTCACTTTATAGATACTCAATAATTGCCTCTTCTTTTATATTAAGTCAGGTTTATTGAGATAGAATTTATATAGAGTGAAATGAAACATACATACAGGAAATGCATGTATAATTTAACTGTACAATTCATTAAGTTTAATGGTTGCTTCTTGATTAATTTAATTATGTAATCTCTTTTCATCTAGGATTTCATAGATAATATTCTATGCATCAAAGAGAATAAGCCCCAACCACTCATACAGTTGCTTATACATTGTAGGGGTTCAATAATTTTTTTAAATAAATTAAGCCAAGAAAAATGTTTCCATGCCATCATCTCATTGTTCACAAAGGAAGAGAGATAATAAAACCTCTATATTTGAAGTAAAAATTGCAAGCCTTATTATAGTATACTAGAAACTTATCTTAAACACTCAAAAATAATTTTCCTATGTCCCAGTATCTAAATTGGTCAAAAATACTTTAAAATTAAAATTAAATATCTTGGCATTTATAAGTTTGTGTAGTAATTTGTTTGTAAGCTGCTTCAGAATCAAAATACCACTTACCTTCTGCTAACCACAATTTTAGAAAGTATTCACAAGGAGACAATTAACCTGTGCCAAAAATTACCTGCAAAAACTTGGGCTGGTTTTTTTCCCAATCAGTATGCCAATTAATTCCCCCACAAGAACTGGCTGGCCCTGGATCAAGTAAAGCTTCATTGAAATGCAAGGCCACTCTTACCAGAGAGAAGACAGGGGGAAAAAAAACAGTAAGACACTTAGGTCCAGAAAAGCTGATGGGAGAAGAAAAGTATGTCTTTAACATTTCTTAGATTCTTACATATTTCTAAGGAGTTGAGTCCCCCTGAATAATCAGAACTGGCACACAGACTCATCTTGCAGATGGATCAGGCTCACTTCATCTGAAAGGAAAGCAGGGACCGTAGCTGCCACACAGGTGTTTGGTACTGGGTTTGCCCTCAAACAGAAGGCAGTCTGGGGTGATGGTAGTGGGAGGAAGGAAATGAACTAGTGACATAAATCATAATTTTTCAAAGTGATATGTGTGTCAATTTCATATTCAAGATAAAGGAAGACTGGGAACCATTATACTCTGGGGTGGATCACTCTTTGATTCACAATCCATTTTTGTTATAATGAAAGTTTTAAGGAAAAAAAAATGGTAAAGCATTTTGCTTTCATCTAGTGTATACATAAGGAAAAAAAGATTGAAGTGGTTCATTTTGTTTATTCCTCTTGCTATATTAACAAGTTCATTCTTGGAGAGCAGTATCGTTCACTTGCACTGGGATTTTGTGTAGTGAGATCCATTTTTACCAGCGCCTCTACATCTAAACACTTTTTTGGTACTTTAAAAGGCATTTCACTTTAATAAAATCACTGGAAATCAGATATAATGCAACAACTCTGACTTTTAAATTCAAGTTGCTCTAGGATGAAAACTGAGAGGATATTTGAATGGGTAGAATTATGTGGAGACTCTTAAAAATTGTGCGCATTGTACACAGAAATCAGTGTAAGGATGATTTATCTGTACTTGCTGCAACTTATTTTTAATAAGAAGTAACAATAAGTAATTTGCTATTATCAGCAACTTATTCCAAACAAATAAATTTCAAGAAATATTTTAGACTTCTCCACTAGACTGAAAATTTTTCTGTGTCCCCAGTGATTTCACAGTTCTTGTCCTATAATAGATGCTAAATAACTGTGAAAGAATGAATACTATAAGTGTATATTAAAACAAAAAACAGTTTGTGCCTTATTGAATGAAAAAGTAAAATTGATAATGTGCTATATGGATCAAAGACAAATTAAACAAAGTTCAATACATTTTTCTGACAATTATGTTTTCTTGACAGAAATATCCTTTATATTTGCATAACTAAATGTCCTATGCAGGTTATTTTCTCAATATGCACACACACACACACACACACACACACACACACACACACACACACACACAAATCTGCCCCAAATGTGTATTTTAGTCTCCCATCTTTCACAATACAGAAATGTGTTGCCATTTCAGAGAAATATGTTTCTTAGCTTCTACAATTTCCATCAAGGTTTCTAAGATTTGGGGAGCCAGATTTCATCAAGATGCCAGCCCCAATTTCTATTGGTTTCCTTTATTTCCTTTTCTTCTGCTTGAAGGAAACGTCTCTCAGGTGTGTGATTTAGGAATAGGAGCTCTCCCCCTGGGATGGTAACCAAAGTCTATTTCGGCTTCATATCTTGCTCCAGGGATATCTGCCTTTTTCCTACTTACATTAATTTTTGTAGCATACACAAAATTGTGTAGAATACACAAAATATTATACACTTTAAAGGAAGCATGTACTAAAATCTCAGACAAAAATTCATAAAAACATGCATAATACACAATGATATATGAATTAATGTCCTACAAAGGCAGAATTATCAGCCAATCAGAGCAGGAAGAATGCTCAGGATTCTTTCACAAAGCACAAGAGATCAAGAGCCAAAATCAAGCCACCTATTTAAACTAGGTGGGCAAGTCAAGAGTCCAAACATATGCCAAAGTGAGGGTTAGAGAAACTAGAAGCTCATAAACTAAGGCTCACAAACACAAGAACCAAAATACTGGCAAAACTATGATGAAAACCACAGAATCAAGTGTATCAGAACAGGACAAGGCAAGGCTAGGGCTAAGGCCCTGGTAAGAAATACAGTGGCAGTTTAGTCCACGAGTCCTTATTTACTTCTGTGAAGAAAGTAGCTAACTTGAGTCCCCAATGTAAGTAGAAGATCACAGCGAGAGTGAACTGGAGACAAAAGCAGGAACTGACGCAGAGTAGCAAACTGTTCAGTAGGGCAGAGAGCACGAGGCCCAGGCTCTGAAAGCCCCAGCCTGGAGGAACGCCACGCGCCCTCTGAACCTGAGAGGAGGCCGGCCTCCGTCCTTCCCGCAGACCACACCATCTCACTCAAATAACACTTTCCCAAGAAAGACTCCTTTTTTTTTTTTAATTTTGAAAAAGCTGAAAGTCAGATTTCAATGAGAATTTCTTCATGACTAAGGACAACTGCCCTCCTCTGTCATAAATAGAAATGTGCATTTAGGTGAAATGGGACTGAGGATTTATTTAATGGCCGTTTTAAGCACTAGTTCCTGAAATTGTTAGTGTCTTCAGATGTAGTCTGAGAAAGATATATTGGAGCTATCAGCTCTGGCACTTGGGTGATTAGCAGCTGTTTTGGGGCATTCATAGGGGATTTTACTTCACACAAAACAATCTGCAAAGAAAATCACTAATGAGGATGATCTATTACTAAATACCTCATCACCTAACAAAAAAAATAACCTCGTTGAAATTTCCATTCCATGATTTATTTAAAAGTTTTAAGATCCTTTAAAACCTATTGCTTTTATAGTTTAAAAAAACAAAGAGCAGTGGAAGAAATAAACTCTATAAAGATAAAATCTGACTTTCAAATTACATAATTTATTTGGAATTTCAGCTCTGCAGCAAAATCAAGTCAGTAAAATTTAGTCACAAATGAGCAAATCTCACCCATATATTCTTGTATAGTCTAACTGTGCAAGCAACAGTACTCTTGAAATAGCATTTAACCAGTTCTTTAAAATAAATGGAGGGGATTATAGTGTGATAAAAAATTTTAATCATTCAATTCCAAAATATTTTATTTCAAAATGAAAATGAACATTAATTTTTTTTCATTTCTAGAATTGCACTATTTGTAACAATAAAAGTATCTCCCAAATTAAGCCATTTTCTCCATCTCCCTTTCATCTTTTCTTTCTTCTCTATAAAGTCCATCAATTCCTAAAATGTCCTTTCAGTGATTATGCTAAAGAAGCAACCTTGCATAGAAGGTAAGAACTTTCCTCTGAGGTCAGACTACCTGCCTTCAAAACCTACCTCCACCAATTAGCAACTTAGGAACTTGGTTACTTGCTATTTCCAAATTTATATTTGCTGTGATAATATCTAATAATATCTAAAGCATTTTTTTAGCACATCCAATAAATGCAGGCTGTTGTTATTGGGTCTTGTGGGTCAGGAACAAATGGGGTTAGTTTGTGTTTGTCTTTAAGGAGGTTACCTGCCAAAGACTTACCCCACAAACCAACATTGAAATCAATGCAAAAGAAAGTGCATAAGTGCAAAGAAGACACCAGAGCAAAGAAAGTTTCCTTCAACATGGGCAGTTAATCTTGGAGATGTTATTGAAGTTCATGAGCACATTTCACAGTTCATTGCTTCAAACCCATGATACTTGGCTCTTATTCTGAGTTTGCAGTTTGACACCAAGGCTTGACAGGTTATAGGAGCCACTGGGATTTCATTCAGTGCAAATACAAAAGATAGGAATTTAATGTCCAAAGAAGCAAACTGACTGATGGGGGATGGAAGAAGGTGGACACATTTTCCTCCCTTCCTCCCACTGAACATATGGGTGCAGGACCTTGGTAAACATCTCTGAAGAATTCCTCTAAGATCCATCAGTTTATCATAAAGTTATAATTATTTTAGTAATACACTTAAATTTACTTTTTCTCCTTCCTACTTCTTTTCCATTTTGTCTCACACCATTCAGCTGGCATTGCACTGACCACAGGTCTGTTGACTCAGGTTCTGCAGCCTAGGAAACCACACTAAGACAGTGGAGAACAAGAGTGGCCCTGGAAAAGAGATATTCAAATATTTTGGATTTGAATCATCCACCAGTCTGCAAGATTAATGGGCCTTACTGCTGATAGGCAGTGGGCAGTGATAACCCTTAGCATTAACTTGTGGTTCACTGAGATGGGAAGATAAGTTTTTGAGATATGCCTGCACTTAATAAGGGTTGCAATATTGTCTGTGTCCCACCATCATATTTTCAGTGTGCTCTGTGGTCTTCCAAGTGACAGTATCTGCATCTGTGAGTCTGAATGCTTTTCACTCCCACCAGGAGCTGTAAGGTCTGTTGCTGGAGGAGTCTAAAGTAAAACAACCAGTTTGGGGAAAATAATGATTGCAAGGAATATTATAATTATATAATTATAATAATATAATAAAAAATTATGATAAGTATACACAGTGGTATAGCACTGGCTACTTTTTTTTTTTTTTTTTTTTTTTTTTTTTTTGAGAGGGCATCTCTCATATTTATTGATCAAATGGTTGTTAACAACAATAAAATTCAGTATAGGGGGGTCAATGCTCAATGTACAATCATTAATCCATCTCAAGCCTAATTCTCGTCAGTCTCCAATCTTCTGAAGCATAACGAACAAGTTCTTACATGGTGAACGAATTCTTACAGAGTGAATAAATTCTTACATGGTGAACAGTACAAGGGCAGTCATCACAGAAACTTTCGGTTTTGATCATGCAATATGACCTATAAACCATCAGGTCAAATATGAATATTCATTTGATTTTTGTACTTGATTTATATGTTGATCCCACATTTCTCCTATTATTATTATTATTTTTATTTTTAATAAAATGCTGAAGTGGTAGGTAGATGCAAGATAAAGGTAGAAAACATAGTTTAGTGCTGTAAGAAGGCAAATGTAGATGATCAGATGATCAGGTGTGTGCCTATGGACTAAGTATTAATCCAGGCTAGACAAGGGCAGCAAGACATCCACGGATGCAGAAGATTTCTCTCAAAGCAGGGGGGGTGAGGTTCTGAGCCTCACCTCTGTTGATCCCCAAATTCTCACCTGATGGCCCCCCTGCGACTGTGCCTGTCTTAGGTTGTTCCTCCCTTGAGGAATCTTACCCGTCTCTGGCTAACCAGTCATCTTCCGGGGCCATACAGGGAAATGTAAAGTTGGTAAGTGAGAGAGAAGCCATATTGTTTGCAAAGGTTAGCTTTTTACTTCTTTAGCACTGGCTACTTTTGATGACATTGAATGCTTGTGGGGGAAAAATAGCTACACAAATCGGTGAACTATCAATTAAGGCACACTGGAAAAGTCTAAGGGTGTCTATGGTGGCTTGTTTTTTTGAGACTGGAGTTGATAGAGATGATGCCATGGAAGTGGGCTCCCTAATAGCTAAACTCTTAATCATCGTAACTCTAGTAAATACACACAGTGCTCAGTGGGCTTCTTTGACTGTCAATGGTACCATAAACCACACATGAGAAAACTGCTTCAACCAATTTGTTGGATAATCTGTTTCAAATGGAGTGAAAAGCAAGAGAGTTTTTTTGGTCTGTGCAAGCTTTGTTGCAAGCTGGCCTGTTGTTTAGACCATGTACTCTAGCTTACCAATAATGGCGGAGGAATTCACAATGAATAAGGAAGTAAGCTGAAATCTCTGGTAAGCCCCAACAGGAGAACTGTGATACAGACATAAATAGTTCTAGAAGAAGGCCATGCCTTCCAATACATAAAATTCTTCATTTTGTAAGTAGCTTCTGGCTTGCCAATGGGTCTAAATAGAACCTGAGCACCTGAAAATGGAATGCCAAAGACTGTGAGAATAGAGCTGCCCATTATGAGCTGGATATTATCACCCAATTCACCATGTTGTAGCAGAAATCCATTATAACGGGACTAATTCATTCAAGATTGAACCTAGGCAAGCCCAGCTAGCATAATAAATTACATGCCCAGGTTGCCCATTCTCTTATCTCTGTGGTGGCAACACCTCTTCCTTGACTGATTTATTATCATTAAATATTTCTGTGATGGGGGAAGGCCGGATCCACAACTAGGCAACATATATTTGCACTACCTGAAAATGGACCACTGTCTTATTAAAACCTCACACAGAGGTGGCTCAAAGTCCAAGGAAGAAGGGAATTCTGCCATTCTCCCACTTGTCAGAACTGTGAGCAGTACATTTAATCATTTGCTTCATATGGTAGAAGATTGTCTGGAAGTGTATTCAGTTATTACTGAAAACCAAATGTTCCATCACAGAGACCATTGCTAAGTCTTACATGGGACCATTCCTTGGCAGCACCAGCCTGCCACCTGTCAAGCTCAATTATATGACCTCTTCTACCTAACAACTTGTCTTAATTGGAATCAGTAAATACGCAGCAAGAGTTTGCTGTCTTGTCTACAGTGCTCACCTGTAATTGCCATCTGAAAGCACATAAACTATCTGATCAACAAGATCATACCTTACACAATAATCTCTTGGGCCAGAGACTCATTTTACACTAAGGGATATGCTATCACAGTGTCTACTGCCCTACCATCTCCCATCATCTAGAAGATGCCAATTGATATAATACTGTAGTAGCCTACTAAAAGCTCAGCTAAGGTGTTCGTTTAGGGACAACATGCTGCCCTCCAAAATTTGACACATTTTCTAATGACAAATATATACTAAATACTAAAATACAGAACATATTAGTCCAGGAATCAAGGAATGGGAGTAGTTTTGGTCTCATCTCATTATTACTCCCATGTTCCACTGGAATAATTTGTTTTTCTTGCCCCAAAAGTTTAGGCATTGTCTTCTTAGAGATTTTGGTTCCTGGGAATGAATATTCCATCTGCTAGGAGTCACAGTAACAGTTCCACTGAAATTGAAATGGAACACAGTAAGGGTTCCACTGAAGCTTCAATTTATTTTAGCCTTTTGGGGCTGCATATGCTGATAGCTGGACCTGCAGGGAAAGAAAGGAATTACTGCACTGGAGGGGATAGTCAACCCTGGTTCATATAAGAAGCTAGGATTGCTGTTACACAAGGGAGGCAAGGAGGAGTGTAACTAAAACCAAAGCGGTTTTAAAACATTTTGCTGCTTCATCGCCCAGTGAAAACAATAAATTAGTAACTGTAGCAACCATAGCCAGAAAATAATATAATCAAGAGATCAGGCTTTTGAGAATGAAGATTTGTGCTCATTCTACCAGGCAAGCAACTTAGGCCCACTGGAGTGTTGGCCGATGGTAAGGAAACCTTTAATGGGCACTCAAAGAAGAAGGTAATAATAGCAATTATATATTAAGGACCAGAAGCAACCATTGAAATTATAAATTGGTTTGCCAACCCTTTTAAAATATTTTGAGGAGACAGGAAATGATCACCTTCTTGAAGGATTGGACTAAATTCAGGGAAGAAAGAAGGTCATCTTGTTTCCAGGCAAGACTCAGATATCATT
The DNA here is from genome assembly GCF_040802235.1 of Manis javanica. NCBI lineage: Eukaryota > Metazoa > Chordata > Mammalia > Pholidota > Manidae > Manis > Manis javanica. The sequence goes on from NC_133160.1 coordinate 109,822,562, forward strand.
ACAGAACAAGCAGATCTGAGTAACTCAGGAAATAGACTGTACCAGATACAGTCCTTCAAACAATGGCCTTGCATTCTGGGTAGGGCATCCTAAACACAACTCACACTATTCCCCAGCCTTGGGGCCAGACTGTAATAGCTGCTGCCACACTGATAGGCCAAAGGTCACACCAGGGAGGCTGATCCTATCCCTTGGTTGGTTTGCGGGCACATACTTGCTCCTACTCTGAACCCAGCAATATGTATTTACGTCTGTGGGTCAAAGGAAAGTCATGTTTGCTGATCTTTACTTTGAGCTGCAGTTTACAGAAGTTTGGAAGCCATTCTGCTCCTGCCCAGTGGTTCTCAGCCAAAAGAGCATCAGAATCATGGGCTACCATTTCAAACTGCACTTCCTACCATGTTCTTATCTCCTGCTTCATTCATCTGTAAGAATTCTTGCCATAGCACTTGACAATTACAGATCATGATTATTACAGGCAGAAGTGGCTTCTGTTAAGAAGAAGAAATGAAAATAATTGTGCTAGACTTTAGTTACACATTTTTTCCAAAACAGTCTTCCAGGTGCTTTTCATATTGCTTTTATTACATGCATCGGGATGAAAAAATTGAGAGACAAACAGTGCTGAAAGAGAAGACATAAAGGCAAATGCTGCCAAACCATCAAGTGGTACATAGGGTTAAAACTCTTAATTGTAAAAACTTCGTAGTCTGGAGAAAACAGAATTGTGCCAGAAATCCTGAATATGTTTGAATCTGAGAAACCAGCTTGATTTGTCCAGCTTTCCTTATTGGCTCTGCTAATTCCAGGGTTATAAAGAATATTAAAGGGGATAGTAAAGAGACTCGGAAGAAAATGATAGAGATGTAAAGTTTGATTACCATTCTAGATCCACACTTCCCACAACAGAGAAGGGTCTCAGATACTACCAGATTCTGAGGGAAACATCTGATTTCCTTATGCATTCATTCCTTTTATTTCTACTCTTTCATCCCTCTCATCTTTCCTTATTCTCTTCCTTCTCTCCCTCCTAATTCTTCCTATTGAATGAAAACAAAGGAACATGTTTATCACTAACCTACTAGTATATAATTTATTTTCAGTATCTTCTCCCTCCAGCAGTAACATTTAGTCTTGAGGGGAGATGGGGAAGGACAGAGACAAAACAAAAGACACAAAAGCAAACAAACAGAAAAATAGACATTGTCTCTCCTGGCCACTTCCTTTTCGGCAATGTTGGGAAGCAAAAACTTGAATTTCCTTTTCAAGGTCATTGTGCATTTATTATCATTGGCTTGCAGCATGATAGCCTCCTGCTCCCTGTGCTTTTTTAAGTTTAAATTAGTTTCCAATAAGGATGCTTTTGCACCTTGCAGGGGAAGCATTGTTTTTAATACACTTGTAACTAATGCTGCCAGTCCTTAGGGAGTTTCAAAGGACCTCAAAGGCGATAGTTCTCTACCCGGGAGCAAAGAAGCCATTACAGCTTGTACTGGAAGATTTAATAGGTGTCATAATTTATCATGTAAACCGAAAAGTGTTTCTTAATTAAGTGCGTACGTTAATGAATTTTTTAATTTGATCCCTGTAAGTACCTTGCTATACTAATTGCAATATTCTACACATTAGTCATCCGCTGTTGCCCTTGGCTATTTTCTACCCTGAGAGGAAGAGAAGAGAGCTTTTCAGTTAAAGTTCATTTAACTCTTTCCACCCAACAAATTAGATTTAGTCTTATTCACATTGGAGTGACAGCTGTGATTCAATTTCACTGAGCTTTTGGAGTACTTGGATGTAAGTACCAGCTTAAATTTCTGTTATTTTTCAAATAATGGGAAGCAAGGGTAACTGCTTAGCAACTGAGGCCCAGTGCCTTCCCAAGGTGGTGCTTCCTTTGGTTCTCCTAGGGTGGAAGAGGGTTATAAGGGCTCAGATGGAGAGAGGGGCCACATTTTCCTCTGCTTGGCTGTGAGTCCTCTACAGCCTGATTAGTGACAGGCTGAAATCTGAACACTACTTTCCAAACCCAAAAGAATTACGGGAAAAAATAAAACCTGGGTGCATCTACCTGACTGGATGTTATATCTATGATGAACAAAGCATTATTTATAATAATAAGGGACATGCTTATCATATCATATGAAGTCCAAAAGCACAACATAACATTATGATACAATATTACAACAAGTAGGAAAAACAAAAAGATGTTTTCAGGGGAAAATATTTGGCAAATAAAATGCTCAGTCATTATAGTGACTGTCTTCTGTTGATACGGTAATGGGTAATTTTTTTCTTTCTCTGCATTTCCGTATTTTCCAAATGTAGTATAATGCTCATGTGTTCTCTAATGATAAAAACCTCTTTATTTTCAAAGAACTGGTCTAATAATATCATATGAGAAGACTTTAGGCTCCAGATTTTTAGTGAGAGATGCTCTTCATTTAGATAGCGATTACATAGCTTTTTAATTTTTTTCCATATGTTCACATTTATCTACATTTGAGTTAACAGAAAACCTCCAGTTCAAGTTATTATCAAAGAAGGATTAAAAAAAAAGCTTCCAATTTTTGGCTTTTCCCTTTAAGTGTACATATTGGACTACACAAGAGGAAATAATTATATTGTAATAAATATTATTTTTTCTTGTATTTAGAGACACTTTTTTATGTGCTATCTACAATAACTGACTTATAAGACTGAACTGCATGACAAAATCAACACATTGAGAAGATGAAGAAAAACATCATTTAATTGATGCAGGTACCAGTGCCTTACTTTTTATACACTTAGATGTTACAAAGAACTCTTTCGGTTTGTGCTCAGGAGACCTCCACTTGAATCCTACCTTTAATATGTCTAGCTATGGGGTTTTTAAAAAGGCATTTAAAATGAAATTCTATTAATAAGCCAAGTGAATGGAATTATCAGAGGAAATACAGGATGCCCTGTTAAATTTGAATTTCAGGTAGTGAATATTGTTAATGCAACTATGTTGCATTATTTGCCGAATTCTGCAAGTGAAGGAATTAGGGTGCATCAGAATTGACTAGATAATCTTTGTTAGTTTAATACACATGCCACCTACTCCAGAATTTTACTCTTCAGGGTTTGGGGACCCATGATCTAAAAATTAAAAATCCCCACACCAAGACTACAAATCTAGTGTTTGGAAACCACTGTTCTAGAGCACTTTAATATGCTGAAGAACCACCTGACGATAGTATTGAAATGTTAATTTTCATTTGTGAGGTAGGGTTGGTTCCAAGCTGAGATTCTGCATCTTCAAGATCAGCCTGCCCTCCTCAGAGCCTTCTTGTTGGAACTTCTTAGTCTCTGGATCTTTCCATGGTCGGTTCCTCTTATCACTGAAATCTCAGGTCACAATATCATCTCTTTAGAGAGAGTTTCTCTGACTTTTCTATCAAAAGTTGATCCCATGACAGCCATCACTTCTGATATTAACATGTTTTATGATCTAAAATTCTCTTACTTTTTACTTATCTATGTATGTATATACTTCTGTATCTGTGTACTTATGTATTTTTCCTGCTCCCCACCCTGTTAAAATGTGACACTTGAAAAACAGCAACCTTGCATGTTTTATCCACTGTGATAATCCACAAGTACTTGTGAATTAGATGAATTTCTTTTTTAATCTAAAGTCAAATTGAAATTGACATGTATGTAAGTAAAGGTAAAATCTTTAGTAGTGATAAGGCTGTGTTTCTTTACACAAGTTTATCTCAAATATCCAGTTGCCATCTAATTCACTGTCTCACTTTGGGAATCTGGATACGTATGAGTAGAGCCAGACAAATAGTATTTATATTAAATTGGCCTTGTGTATTCCTAATGCCACCCTATTTTGTGTGATATTTTTCTATTCTAGAAAAAGTGAGGAAATGTCAATGTAACCCTACAGAGGTAAAATTGTTTTTCCTTTATATAAAAACAACTAGAATTAGATGTAGCAGAACAGAGGAATAAAGAGAAATAGTAAGAGAGCAGTCCAACATCATTGAAACTCTCATTTTTAAATGGCAAGAATGGAAAAGTATAGTAATCAGTCTCAATAAGCACAGTAAATCAATACCTGGCCTAATTTTCTTTTGGGTGTTTGCCTAATAGTTACACATATGTTTTGCAGAATGTAAAAAGTCACCTTATGCATTTGGACATTGATGAGTATTTCTGGAATTAAGGCTATGGGTTTCATAATTAACTGAAGAGAATAGAAGGTCCCCTCATAATTTAAGCTCTAATATATGGCAGCCAGACTCCTAATTCACTCACACTGTCATTTAATCAGTACCCACATCTCAAATCCTGACCATCAAGCTCCAGAAGTTATTGGCCTAATTATTGACCAGCCCACCAAGACTCACAAGCGAATCAGCCAGCCTACTCTGGAAAGCTGAAAACTCCATTATCAGTGTCTTCCAACTGTGCTCTGAATACATTATTGATTCCTTTTAGCTGGAAGTTCTCCTGACAAGCATATGCTTGCAATTAAGTGGATTACATGGGATGTGTTAAATAACCTAAGAACTTCTTAGGCTAGAAAGTCTTAGAGCATCAACACTGATTCACCCACCCGACTCACCCACTCACAGCCAGGACGTAAGAAATTAACAGCAACCCAACAACATTCTGTACTTCATGCGAGAGAAGCAGTGCCTGTGGTGTCTAGCTCTTGCTTTGAAAAGAATTCAAAAAGCTTTGCCCATAGCTCTCTGTTAGGATAGACACCATTGTCTATTGTACTAGCATATTAAAAAACAAGCATGAACCAACAAAATCCTATCTGTTATCATCTTAAAGCAGTATATATGATCTAGATATGTATAGTTTAGCATAATGCCTCATAGAAAAAAATTTTCTTTCTGCTTTCTAAATATATTAAGGAATGCTTTTACTCATTGCTATAGATAATTACACAGTGTACCAGTAGACTAATATAATGTGGCAGTATTAGCATTGGAAATAAATGTGAAGATCCTTAGCTGAGGATTTTGATATAATACAGTCCAACATTTTTTTCCCAAGACCCTCTTCTGTGTACTGAAAAGCAATCAATCGATCAGTTTAATGTGAAAGTAACCAACCATCTGTATTGTTAAATACACACACACAAGCTATAGTGACAATAAGTTTTCAAAGAACCTAATTCAATATAGTGAAGGCCGAGGATTATTTGAAGAGAGCCTCACTGACATACACATGTATGTCTTTAAAAGGACCCATATGGGTTATAAAATCTTTCAGCATCTTCAAGTTCAACAACAGTGTCTAGAAAACTAGGACTTTGGTGTGTCCTCTAAGCTGTTGTGTTGTTATCAAATGTAAACACAAGACAGAGAGGAGCCACTTTGAATATAATGAAGTATAGTTTAGTAATTTGTTAAAGCACTATTACTTTTTGTATGAGCTTCGGTTAAATAAGAAACCCAGGAACTATAGTCAACTTGAAGCTCCTTAAATAAAAGAAGTTATTAGAAAAGTATGTAACTTCTTTCTGGTTTACCTTTGGTGGTAAAATGCTATGCTATGGAATGAAAAAACAAGAAGATATTAGAAGAACAAATAAAAATAACATCAATCATATTACACTCTAATATCTAAGATCTGCTACTGAATCACTAGTTGCTATTGGAAAACAGACTGAAAAAGAAGCTCTGACTATAGCCTATTGATTATACACCCTGTAACTAGGGTGTAGCCCTTACTCTTAGTACCAGACCACATGAAGATGGAGTATGCTACTGGTGACCAATAGCTTCCCTGGGTCTCTGAACAATAGTCTTAAGATGGTAAGAGAACCTCAAATTCTTCCCTCACCTATTCAGAAAGCACTTAGTTGCTATTTCTTTAGTTTTCTTTAGGGCCTGGTGTGGATATGCTATGGTTAGAAAATCAGGATCAAGGATAAACATTGCTATCAAATAGGCTTTTCTTGATGATCATCTTTGTATAAAGTCTAAGTCAGTAATTGGCCTTGGTATCATTTTTAAAAATTAATCCTCTATTTTAGTGTTTAAAAAAGAAAGGAAGATGGTTTCTAATTGGAACAGAAAGCAATAAGGAGAACTGGAAGGAATTTAAGCCTGCCTTGAGGCATCACTGACCTGCATGCAGGCTTTTTTAGGGCAGGAACTACCTCTATCCTATTCACCACCATATCCCTTAAGGGAAGATGTTAATGTTAGATGACACCTAAGCAAATAATTTTTTGATAGTATATATTCCTATCATATAGATACAACTGAAATGAGTCACAGACTTCTGCTTTTATACATGTTTTATTAACTATGGTTTCCTGTTGAATGAAACAACTGGGAATATTTTGACACAATAAGCCTAAATTATGTACCCTTTACTGAAAATGTATCCAAGTCATCACAGTCAGTTAAAAGCAATACTTGTAACTGTACTTTTAACTTTCAGCAGTAGATAAAAAACATGAACAAAATAGTGGAAGTGAAGGCTTATTGTCAGAGCCAAATTCATAATTTATCTTCTTATTCTTACCATGTAAAATGAAAATCAGTGCTGATATGGAATTATTGAATTCTGGGATTGAAACGAAATGTATCCGAGAGTCCTACTCCCTTTGGTTCATGTAAGAATCCACCTACATCACACCAGGAATGTAGATTGATATAAAACCTTTAGGAAACATTACCTAGCATATAGCTCCTGCTATATGGTTTTTCAAGCTATTTACAGAGTTTACAGAACCTTGTTGTAATGTCCATAGATGTATATTAGATGTGAAGAGCAGACTTTTGACAGGCCAAGTTAACAGTCAAAATAAGTTATTAAAAAATCATGTGTTCCATATAAATCAAGTATAAAAATCAAATGAATAATCATATTTGACCTGATTGTTTATAGTTCATGATGCGTGATCAAAACCGAAAGTTTCTGTGATGACTGCCCTTGCACTGTTCACCATGTAAGAACTTATTCACTATGTAAGAACTTGTTCACCATGTAAGAACTTGTTCATTATGCTTCAGAAGATTGGAGACTGTTGAGAATTAGGCTTGGGGTTGATTAATGATTGTGCATTGAGTCCCCTATACAGAATTTTATTGTTGTTAACAACCATTTGATCAATAAATATGAGAGATGCCCTCTCAAAAAAAAATCGTGTGTTCATATTTCATACCACATATATCTGGTCATATATTGTGGTGAAAAGTCCAAAATCAGCTTTCACACTACACCCAATACCTGTAGGACTCAAAGGAAGTCACAACCTCTGGGAATTTCATTTTCCTCATCTGCAAAATGGTGATAGTGATATACCCAAGCAATGGATTCATGTGAAGATAAAATGAGGTGATATATGAAAAGGATTTAGCCCATGGCCTGGAATAAAGTTGTATTTCAATAATAAATTGGCAATAATTATTTTATCAGTAACTTCTAAAATTTGTATTTGATAGATTTCTCCAAGTTATTTCTCTGATTATTTCAAGTTAACTTTTATTCGCTCCTTATTACCTGGTGAATAGGAGAACTGGAAAGTGAAAGCTGCTATGATCTTGAAGCAAAGTTTTAGAAACATTAAATTACATTTATAGTTGTTGATAGGTTATTGAATCAGCCAGTGATACAGGATGGCTTTAACCTTCTGTTCTGCTTGACTAAATGCCAGACAGGTTTCTTCCTGAATGTGGGCTCCTGGCCTCACTTAGAGCATTTACTTTAGAAAACTCACCATCGTAAAATTCTTTCTCTTTTCCTTTGAGATATAGAACTTCTCCCAGCCTCCTGCCAGTTTTACAATTTAAGAATGTGTTTCTCAAGGATTTGGGAAGCCATCCTTTTGAAATGTAATCATAAAGAAGGAAGGTCACTATCTCCCAGTCTCTGTGGGAAGGTAGGACCCTAACTTCAAAAAGCACTAATTAAAACATAGATGGCCTAACTGACCAAACCCCCCTTTAACATCCTACAGGACTTTTCCACTAGCTCACCCCATGCTTAAAAACTCTTCTGACTTTTGTTTCAGTGGAGTTGAGTTCAATCTTTCTTCTATTGCAATAGTCTTAAATAAAGTCTTCCTTATCTGTTTAACCCTATTCAGTGTAATTTTCCTTTGAAGTGTCCTGAAGAGGTTCTTTCAAATTATATTTTTCAATAGTGTGATACAATCAAATTTTAATGTTCTGTTTGAGAAAAATTGGTTTGACTTTATTGTTACAAAATATATTTCATAAAATTACAACAAAATATTTCACCTATGAATGGATATTTCTATCATACAAAATTTTAAAAATTAAGATAACACAACCAAAAATGTAGGTGACAGTAAAATGCCCTAAAGAAGATCCGGCATTATGATAATTTGTACCATATGCTTTGCATAAATTTTTAAAACTCTCAAAAATTTGATTTTCTGCAAGCTATAACAAAGGATACCTGCTAAGTTTTAACTATCCATTTTATTAATAAGATGAAAGAACTTTACTTTCCAAAATATTAGTGGTTACTGTGCAATATTAATATTCTCTCCTTTACTTTTAATTAAAAAACTCAGTGCATCTTCCCCTTGAATTGTAGCAACTCAAACCAAAATCTTTTAAATATACCTATACCTCATGTATAACACAGCTACTCCTAACATTAGTTACCCAAACATGTTCATTCCCAAGGTTTGACGTAGATTATATATAATCTCCAAAAATGTCTTTAACAACAACAAAAAAATTCCTCATATTTAGTCCTCAAATGCCCAATTTTCTTACCTTCTCTGGGACTTTAAGATGATATTAACAATTGGGTCATGTTTGTTATGGGGCTGTTAAAAGCCCAGGTCAGAAACTGCTATCAGGAGATGAATGTGCCATTATGTTCCAAGTAGCTCAAAGTCATTGCTTCCCCATGAAGATGGGAGTATTTCCCTTTGCTTATGGTAAATCAAGGGTCCTAGCTTATTTTAGTCATTCGTGGTAGTCAGGGTCCTTCCTCAGGCCCCGTAACTTCACTGTGTCAGCTTTGAACCAGAGGAAGCCCCTGCTGCTCTCGCCCTCTACCAAGCTCTCCGCCAGTGATGATTTCCAGAATCCTCTTTCATTTCCTCTTTCTCCTGCCTCTTATGATTATTAGGGTACAGGAGAGAGTTATCTTTTCTGCTCACATTAACTTTTGTCTCCCCAAAGTTCTCCTTATCTCTGCTATAGATGCAGTCACATTCACACTGTGAAGCAACAACAAATGGACCCACATATCAAACCTACACACACACACACACACACACACACACACATGCATGCATGCACACACGCACGCACGCAACTCTTTTCACCCTTTCTTTGTCTATTGTCAAACTGATCACTGCTCTGTTAATGATGGTGAAAAAAGAGGAAAGTTACCACAGACATTAAGAAAGTCACTAGCCAGGTTGGGAGAAGTTAATACTTTTTGTTTTTGTCTGAATTAAAAGAAAGAGGTATTAACAAGGTATGAACTATGCAAAGACCAAAGGGATCTCAATATACTCCTTAACTATAAATACTGAAGCAGATTCCCCCTCCCCAGCTCCTCAACAACATATGCCAGTGTCTCCTTCAGCTCAGAACAGGTCCCCTCCCGCAGCTCTGGAGGCCCCAGTGTCCTGGTGCAGTGATTAGTAGATTCCGTGCAGCCCTGCGCCTGGCTCCAATCACTTTCTCCGTGAAAATTGTGGACACCTGATGCAGCAGCACAGCACAGCACAGAGCAGGCCCTGCCGCTGGGGCTTGGTCCTCATTACAACCCAGAGACTGCAGGAGATGTCTGTGTGGCTGGAACATCTTCCTTGCGGGTGGCTAATTAGTATTTTCCCCAGGGCTTCTGCTCTGTGAATACCTAAGGGCAATCATCACCAGCTAACTGCACGGGGAGTGTATCTAAGCAATTTTACCAAGTCAACTGACAACAGCTTGAAGTAATATTAGCCCTGTTACATGAAGACAATGCTCTCCACCCAACGAAGACAGAGACTGGCTCCACTCAATAAATCACCGCACATCCTTGAAAGCTTAGCATCAGTTCTGAGCCATTAATTTCAGAGAGGTCTTTTGACAGGATGTTTTGAGAGCAGGAGAGCATGCGTTGAAGCACGCTCTTTCTTGAGCTAAATTATAAAGAACAAATTCTCCTAGTTACCAACCTGGCAACCCATTTAAATCTACCAGTAATCAAATAAATCTTTAGACATTTTTTCATCAAAGAGTCTTTATCACTCAGGATATAGGGAGAATAACTGTCCTTTAAACAAGGATATAATAGAAATGCCTATTTAGCTGCTACCTTCACAGAATGACTGAAGTTTCAGAACAGGTACCTGAATATTTGGATAAGACTAATACGCACGAAAGTTCACTGTATTGGCCGAACACCAAGTAATGTTACCAAAATTGCCACTTGAGGACAAAAATAAATTCTCCAAGAAAGCTGAAAGTGAAATGCCAAAGAATAAACTTACAAACATTTTGTGAAGAAGGTGAAAGATGACAGCAGTATCACAAGGGCAATGAGCATTCAGGATCTTGTGTTTGAGTGGCGCTTTTTATCCCACAAGCAATAGATGTCCTGCAATCAACAGGCACTCTAACAGGTGCTGGGATATAAAATGTTTCAGGGAATATTGTAGTAGAGATATGTTAGGATTCCAGAAGGCAACGTCAACAACCTGCTCTATAAACCAGCCAGTTTCCCATTTCATGAAACTTCTAAAGAAAGCAACCACTCTCTGAATCATGAAATGGGTGGTAACTGTAGTGCAAGAGAAGGGGAAGTGTGTGAAAAAATCAGAGGAACAAGATACAAATGTAAACCTATCTGTCATCTTTCTACTAAAAAAAAAGGGATGAGATGCTAGCTTTAGAGATTCAAAAAGCACTGAGTACCTATCAAAATAATTTTTCTCATTTCAGGGAAGGCATAATGAACCTGATTTTTTTAAAGTGATGAAGGGTAATCACATTTCTTATTCCAATGAATGGGGAGAAATGATTTAAAATATAAAGCTTTTCTTTGAAATACTAGGTTAAAAATACCATCAGTTCAAATTTCAAACAAAAATATCTGATGTTAGCATTTGAAGAAGTCTAAGAGTAGAAGAGATCTTTACTGTCACCCCATACTTTGTAATATGAATGCAATGAAGCAGGGCTGGACTGTGAGACTGGGTAATTCTCAGCAACATATAATAATTTAGCAGTGAAAGGAGTATGATTTTGAAAGCTTGTTAGTATGAATGCAGTACTTAGATGATTAGTCGCTGTGGTCAATTTAAGATATACATAGGAATGATAAAATTAAATTTATGGTTAATATTAAGTTATGGTAAGGCTGTAAAATTCTTGGACATGTTTACCTAAAAGTCACTTACATGTTTTTTCCCATTTAAACTGGTAGCTCCAAAGAGCATTCATTTTGTCATAACTTTATATAAGTTAAATTAGTAGAATATATTTTAAATATGTTTTGTTATTCTAATAAAATTGATTTAAAGCTACTCTTTAACCTCTTATTTTTCAGATCTTTTTCCTTTTAGAAAGAAAAATAGTTTTAAATTTGTCTTTTATTCTTCCAGATGACACATGAGAAAGTTTCCTTCAGATTTCTAAACAAGAAATTTTAAACACAAAGGACAATCATATTGCTTTACTTTTAATATTTAGCAAAGCTTTCCTATATACCTTCTGTGGGTAAAATTGTAACATTTCCAGAATATCTCACCTGGCTTTAGTACATCTGCATATCCTCACGGGTGGAGAGAAGTTCATCTCCATGTCAATGGGTAATTACCTGGGCAACCGAGGGCAGGTCTGAACCTGAGAGGGTAAGGCGAGGGGGCTGGTTTGCTTGATGGTTTTCTTCCAGAGCAGAGGAGAAAGACAGCCCTGGACTGCAGTTTGTAAGCAGTAAACGGGTTTTAAACTTTATTTCTCACTTTGACTGATTTCAGTTTTTAGTTATTTTGCCCCAGGATTTCCTTTCCCCAGACTTACACTTTCTTTAACATAAAGAAATTTTAAACAAAGATACATTCAAATTTAGAAATCAATATCCACACATCAATTGATACCCTGGCCTCTAAAGTGTTTGAAGAGCTTACAATAAAATTGCTCACATCTTGATAACCTGTGGGATCTCCTCCATCTTCACCAATAATGCATACTGGGTATAACATGTTTCGGACAAGTGAAGGGTCCTGTACTTAATGCCTTTGCTCTACCAACATATTTCATAAACCTGCCATTTTTTTCTGAAATCCATGACTAGTGACCTACATAACAGTGATAGCACTTCAGACTTCTTTTGATTCCTTACAAATCTTCATCACTACCTGATGCAAAAGATGTAAATGATCAAAAATATATAATGCTCATCCACTCGCCTTCTTCATTTTTGCTTTAGTTCTGTTAAGTTTTCCACTGATTTGATGATGCCATTGTAAGCCAGATCCTTCACTTTAGGCAGATGAATTTATGCCCCTGTATTTGCTGAAGATTCATTTTATGACTGTGTAAGTTGGACTGAAATGTGTGATAAAAAAAATCAATAAAACCCAAAATATCAGTTTAATTGACAGTTTTATGTGACAACTATTATTTTATTGCAGGATCAGTTGCTTATTTCATTACATATTACTGAATAAGCTGATGGTACACTGATGGCATTAAAAACTTATGTCTTAAAAGGTTCCCTTCCTTATGCAAAATATTTAATTTAGAAATGGATACTTTTCAGGAATAAACTATGAATTCATAAGTAGGAATATTTCTTATCCTTTCTTTTTTGCTCTGATTTCCAGAAACTCCCAAAACTCGCCTTAAATCACAGATGAAATAGAGTTGGCTGCACTTTTAATAGAAACTGTTGTCTTACAAGAAATAAACTATTTTCAACTGTGAATTTCACTTAAACTTAATTTTTCACTTTGTTTTGAGTGAACAGATGATAATTTAGTAGCAGATTTTGCCCCAAAATGCAGTGATTTTAAGTGCATTTCATCTCTTACATGCTTTTTTAATTTCCTAGAGTTTTTATTCCAATTATAAATTCCTTATGCTTTTATTATTTTCCACAATCAAATTTCTATTTGAAGCAAGATAATGTCTTATCCCTTAGGTGGCCATATGTCTCAGTTTTCTTCAGACAATCCCAGACTATATCTATTGTCCAGGCATACATCCAGGTTAGCACTTTTTCCTGAATTTTATATATTTAAAAATAAATGTTGTTATTATTAGATGCATAAAATGAAGCACTGTGGTTATATCTCCACCTAGTTCTAGCTCTTGTCATGATCTCACCTAGTAGTTTGTGAAGCATATGCAGTAACGTTGTTAAATCTAAATGGTGATCAATAGTAACCAGAATCTCCATATTTTCTATATGCAATATAGAAAACAGCTCCATTTCAAGGACAATATAGTGAGCACTCACAGAAAAATAGAGTTTAAGTTGAAAGTCCAACAGTGAGAGACAGTTAACACCCTCCAGTCTTGGATGGTAGTGGGGAAAGTATTTGACACCGCTTCAACAGATGTCTTCATTATCCAACTGTTTTGTGACCCACACCACAGCCTGGAAGATGCATGAAGCTGTCAGGTCACCAGTAGCTGAAGTCAAAGGAAATGAGCAAGTTAGTACTACAACTAGCCTGTAACTATGATGTGTGTAGGAAGGAGAGGCTGAGCAAACCAGTTGTTGAGTATGCAGAGTTGTGCTGTCTAGTAGGTAATCAGTAGCAATAAGTATTTAAATATAAATTAATTGACATTAGATAAAATTTTAAATTCAGTTTCTCAACCACACTAGCTGCATTCCAAGTGCACAATGGCCACCTCTGGCTAATAACCTAAGTATTGGACAGTGCGGATATAGTGCATTTCCATCATTGCCCAAATTTCTATTGAACAACGCTGATACAGTTGAGTACCCTTTTGCTTCAGAAGTTGTGTAACTATTGTAAGTTTAAATCTACAAGTATTCCTTTTACTTTTTGGTAAGCACTTATATTTTGTCTTAAACTCTTTGGCAGTAAGGACTCAGTAAAACCAGAGTGCATAATAATGAAAAATTAAGATTGACATATCTCTTCCTAAGGAAATGTGATGAGGAATGCATAATTTAAAAAAATTGTTCACATTTATCACCCACCATGGAAGCCATGGTAATATCACTGACCCCTGAATACCCTAAGAAACAAATCTGGTGATAAGTATTATTAGTGGTTGTTTTTAAAAGAATGTATCTGATTACTCTAACATATGCAGCTGCAAAAGTTGCATTTCATATGATTTTATAAAGCATGACTTTTTATTTAGGTCATAGAACTGTGTGTTCTTTAACTAATGTAGCTCATTTTTAAGTTTTCTTGTATATGTGCTCAAAGTGAAGAATAGTTGCCATGAATGCATTGATTCCAGTTACAAAACTTTGAAAAAAAGGTAAATGATACCAAGGCCTGAATCAATCTATTTGATGCCAGTATCTGCAATTCATTCATTTTTATTGCTAAGTAGTGATGGATAGACCATAATTTGTTTATCCATTTGCCTACTGATGAATATTTGTGTTATTTCCCAAGTTTGGACTTCATGAATAAGAATATTCTTGTATGAATCTTTTGTAACCATGTTTTTATATCTCTTCAAAAAATACCTCAGAGGGGAGTTGTGGTGTCAGAGGGAAAATGTGTTGTGTCAGCTCTATCAGTGTATGAGAGTCCCAGGTCCCTCCCATCTGTAGCAACATTTATTGTTGGTATGCCAGCAGATGTAGAGTGGCATCTCATTGTGAATTTGCATTTCCTTGATAAATAATGATACGCACTTTTTCTTGCATTTATTGGCTATTTGTATATATTCTTTGTGAAGTGTGTATTCATGTCTACTGCTCATTTTTTAATTGGGCTAGTCACATTTTTACTGCAGACTTAGAGAAGTTCTTCGTATATTCTGAATATAATACTTTTCATATTCATTTTCTTATGGGTATATTTTGATGAACAGAAATTTTAAATTGTGATCAAGCTTGATTTAACATTTTTTGTCCTTTCATGGCTTGTACTTTTTGCGTCTTCTCCAAGAAATTTTTACCATGCTGGGGTTGTGAATGTATTGCATTTTGTTTTCTCCTAGAAGCTTTATGATTCTGGGTTCTACATTTAATTTCAATGATTTTGTGAAGAGTGATATAGAAGTTTTCTATACAGATGATCAATAGTTCCAACAGGATTTGTTAAAAAGAACTTTCTTTCCCAATTGAAATTCCCTTTGTATTTTTTTCAAAAATTGATTACCTGTGTATGTACATCTATTTTGAAACCCTCTGCTCTGTTTCATTTATTTATCTGTATCACAAAACCACACTGTATTATCTCTTCTAGCTTTATATTAAATCTTGACAAAAAGTAGTGGGAGATTAATTTTTAAAACTGGTCATTCTATGTACTTGACATCTCGATATATATAAATTTTAGAATTAGCTCTTCTATTTCTTCAAAATAATCTATAGGAATCTATATATAAATTTAGGTTCAATATTGAACCATCCAATCCATGAATGAGATACATCTCTTCATTTACTTAGAAACCAATAGTGGCTGTTGTACAATGTACATTGGTATCCACTGCCTTCAGCTTTTTCTCCACTGACAGATATAAACCCTTGACAGCAATAACCTGTAACTAGAGTGCAATGATAGTCCATAGTTAACACTTAGCACAAACTTTTGGGTTAAACTCAAACTTTGCTACTTGTTACCTGTATCTCTTTGGGCAAATTACTTAAATTGCCTGTGCTCCAGCTTTCATAGCTGTAAAATGAGGACAATGAAAGCCTCACAAAGTTGCTTTAAGGATTAAATGAGATAAACTGAATGAAATTTAGAATACTGTCTGGCATAAAATAAGCTCGCAGTAAATGTCAGCTGTTATTCTTGCTCATGTTTTTATTATACAAGAACAACACTAACTTAGTACATAATAGTTCATTCTCTCAGTTTACAACTGTGGCAACATCTTAATCATCCTAGAGACATTTATCTCAGGAATCTTAAAAATTGCTACAGGTATTCTTTAACATTGCAATGCATAACAGTTTTAGATCTGTTTTTATTACGTCTTACTTTCTCAAATGTAACCAAGTAACTGGTTTCAAAAGCCCTTTCAGTACCTCACATTGAAAAAGATGGAAATTATTATTTGAAATCACAATTCACACTTTCACTAATTTCACATTTTCAGTCATGGCTAAAATAAAATCCATCTTTTGAAGTATAAAATGCAGTGAAGTCAGGCATTTTGCTAGGACCTTGCATGAGCTCCAGCTGGATAATAAGTATTTCCTCTTGAAAGTCACATGGCATCACTGAAGCCCCCTCAGCTTGGGATAAATGATATCTATTCTAATAAAGAGTAGTAGATACAAAAACATTGGGAAGAAATGACAAACATCTGAAAAGGTGCCAAAACCAAAAATCCAGCCTTGAGTAAAGAGGAACTAGTGAATTTGTAAACACAGAAGTTGTCAACATTACTCCATACTGCTTTGTAAATTGTAAAACGCCTGTGATGAAGTTGTGCCAAAAGCAAGCATTTCAAAGTAACAGTTTACATTGTGTCTCTCCATGCATTGACTGTATTTACTGTATCATGCGAGTAAGTATCCCAGAAATACCAGTGGGCTAGATTCTCCCAGCTGCACATCTCTCTCTGTGAAATAGCTTATATTTCTCTCTTGGCAAGGTACTTCAAGGAGAGCATTATAGAAAAATAGCCACCCAAACTAGTTGAATGACAGTACATCTACTCATGGATGCTGATGGAACTAAGGAATTTTCCAAATGGTTCATCACATTTTCAGAGAAAAAGAAGTAATTTAGAGTATCTCTTGAAAAAAAAAAAAAAGATAGAGCTCCAAACATATACTTGCTTTGTGGATGTTTTAGAGTTCCTTTTATCAGATTTACTTAATGTAGGCAATCCCATGTGCTGTATGTCTAATGTGCATTTCCCTGTGGGTTTTAACTTCTTAATGTCTAATCTTGAATGTGATTGGCAAGGGATGTCTGAAGTCTTACTCTCAGTGCTCCTGCAGTATGACTTGAACAAATCACTAGACCTTCTCTAAACCTCTGTTAATTCATTTTTGCAGTAAGAATGATAAGGCTTCCCTTAGCATCTTCATAGATTAATTACAAGTTTCT
Source organism: Manis javanica (assembly GCF_040802235.1). Lineage (NCBI taxonomy): Eukaryota > Metazoa > Chordata > Mammalia > Pholidota > Manidae > Manis > Manis javanica. Next base: position 109,839,780 of record NC_133160.1, read on the forward strand.
GCTAAAAAGTGAAGTTATGTGAAAATTAAGAAATGCATATGCAGAAAACATTTCATTCCTTGTACCTGGAAGCATGCCCCACACCTGGACTAGTGCCTGGCACATAGTGGCCACTGAATAAATATTTGCCATTGAATGATTTACTGTTAAGATTTGAGAAAAATGAAATAAAATTACTTCTATGTTGTGCTGTCTCCTGATATTTTGGCAAAGTCAATGAAACAGCAGGACAGTTATTTAAATAATGCAGGCCTAAAAGTGAACTATCACCCAAAGAAAGGAATTTTCTGTCTTTGGATCAATTTTCTGCATGGATTTAATTTGCAAAAACTTGACAAGCCACTTTACTTTTTCAGTGACTGTAAAATCAATATAACTGTGACTAAGACAATGAGATTGAGTCAGATGAACTAAGGCCTGAATTAATCTCTCCCAGTGTACTACAGAGTCTGTTAACAGATAGGAGTATGAAAAAAGGGACAAGACTGGGGTCAGTCATTCTAGTGTCAGACAGCTGAAAATATGAAGAAGGAAGAGTCCTAAGAGACCAGCTCATAGAGGGGCAGAAAATAATTGGTTGAGTAATTTAGCAAAAATTCCCCAATATAGTAAGAACTAGGTAGAATCTTTGCCAAGCACAGTAGGCAGCTGATGGATGATTGGTTAGAGGTTCCTCAAGCACACAGCAGCACTCAAATAAAAATGGAAGTGGTAACCAGAAGTTCTGACCAGGAAATAGCAATTCCTACAACAACTGAGACAAGACAAGAGCCAAGTGACTGAAGAAGTAGGATGTGAAGAGTGATATGAAGCAAGGAAGCCACTAAATGAGGCCCAAGATAGCAACCCTCACCGGGAAAAACGGGGAACAAAATTCGCCTCTGAACTGACTCAACTTGGCCAACGTAACCCTGCCCAGACTGCCTTATGAGATCCTGTCAGTGCAGGTGGGGTTGGGCTGTGGGCCCATTTCATCACATGATGAAATGATGAGGCCAGAACAGGAAAATAAAAGTTTTCTCCCAAATATAGGAGGAAAAATCAAGAATAAACATCTTCTGATAGATTAATTGAAAAATTCCTCTCATTCATTTTCCTTAACTTTGTTGTGAAAATTGACCTTTGAATATAAGCCTGTAACACATCCCATTTCTAGTTCCTGTCCAGAATGTGAGGGACCTCAAGTCACAGGTTTGGACTTCTGGACCATGTCCAACTTCAGTCCACCTTTTGTTGAAAATAGCTGTCTCTAGGCTACACCTGGCTAGTGGGAATATATACCAGCTGTCCTAATTTCCCTGATGAGGACAGAGCTGGGGAACAAGGCTTAAGCAAGCCCTGAGAGTGGGTGGGCTCAGAGCTACACAGGAGAGGAATTCCAGAGTCTGTGAAACTGCAAGGGAGGGGTCCGGCTCCCTTGGCCTGGGAGATCCCTCATCCCTCTGTAGAAGCACAGCCAAATGAAGGCCAGACCGGAGTCAGAGTGTACAGGCCAGGACAGGCAAACCTCTCATTCATGTCTAAGGAGGTATTGTGGCCAATAGTTCAACAAAGTTTGACCCTCAAGTTCTTCACCATAAAGTAGATCTTATAATGACTCTTCACAAGATTGTTTGTGAGCCTAAATCAGCGTGGTATTTTTGAAAGTGCTATCTAAACTTACAATATTTGCAGTTCAAATGTTAATTGTTGTTATTATGGTCTAGGTATAGAGGAAAGAGTATGTATTTCCAATTAGAAATTAGGAAAGTCCTCCTATAGGAGCTGACATATGATCTAGATTTCAAAGACATTGGGAGTCCAAAATGTGAACTGTGCATGGGAGTGAACTTCAAGCCAAAGGAATGGCAGGAAGCAAGGCATGGAGATGGGAGAGTACTGTGTGTCCCACAAACAGGACCAGTCCAGATTGCCTGGCCTGGAGAGCTTTGGCTCAGGGTGCTGTGATTTACAGAGAAAGGTAGGCTGGGCCAAGATTGGGGGTAGGGGACTGTGCATGTCTGGAGTTACAGAAATATTAACAACACATACTTAAATTACAAAAGCCTGTATATTTTCAGTTTCTAGTTTTGTATGCACACACACTTCAAACATAAAGTCATTTTCAACACCATTATTAACATACTCGACATTTTGCATACAAAGGATTTCTCATGACTAGAGACAGTGATGAATCTTTTGCCATTTATTTTTTTCCTTTTCCTCCTTTTCCTTTTCTGCTTTGTGGCATTAGGTTCAGTTCTGAAGAAACTAGATGTGTGAATTTAGGTAAGTTATTTCACAACTCTGAGATGCAAGTCCTCTTCCGTAAAATGGAGATGATCATGCTTGTCTACATTATGTATTTCATGGAGGTATGTTATTATTGCTACATTTTTAAATTCAGTTGGGCACCTTTTCTATTTCTTTTATCCTCACTTTTCTCATTCTGTCACTGTCCTACCTTCTTGTTGGAAATGGCATTTCTGTTTTTGTTCTTTTTTTGTTTTTTCATTTCTTGGAGAACAATGTAAAGATGAAGAAATAATACATTTTTTTAAAGATTTGCAAAAGAATACTGAACCGGGGAATGTGGAGTAGGAAGAAACTAATGATGGCACAGAAATTCAGGCAGAGGTACACCTGGTCAAACAATGGATGTGGGGGTATGCATCATGAGCCATATTCACTTGGAGGTTTTAGTTGCAATATAATTATAAATCATAACTCCCGAATCAAATCGATATAATGTCAAAATATTTGGTTTGTGCCTTGAATATCTGACAAAATATGCCGTATGGAAGTAATCTCTATCTCACATGAACTCTTTCAATACTTAATCTTCACTGCTGTTCTGAACTTAACCCTTTATACCTCGCTCTAGTTTGTAAACTAGTCAACTCTGTGCCTCATCACTGCTGCTTGACCATTTGCCCCTGTAAGGCAGATTTATGTCTAATATTGCTTGTAAACCCCACACTTAGCACTTTGCCTTGTAAGGAAAACTTCAATAACAAGTAGATGTTGAATAAACTAGTGGATAATTCTCTTCATATACACATGCAAAATTAAGGGATATGAAGTGACACCTCATTTCCAAACACTAGGTTACATATAATTATTATATAACAGAAATGCAATGGCAGAAGGAACAGAAGAATGGAGCCTAATTCAAGCTGGAGAAACTTATGGGGGAGAGCTCCTTAGCTGACTCTTAGTGATGCAGAAGCACTTGGTCATGAGGCAGGCTGGAAGAAGGATGCTATAGAAGAGGGCATGAGCAAAGCAGGAAAGAGCTTGATGCTCTTTACTTCTGAACCCTCAGTTCAGCACTGCAATTGTATATGATATGATTTTACAGCAGCAGGACATAAAACTACAGAGGAAGACAGTTTCCCCAATTCGGAGGATGTTATATGGCATGTGAAAAAGCTTAGAATTTAATGTACACTCACTGAGGTGTCTACCAGGCATCTATCTTATTATGTGGAAGGGCAGCCTAATCAGATTTACATGGAGATAAAGCTGGCTGTTGTGTGGAATTTGAATCTGACAAAATTGAAAGTAAAGAGATCTCAGTCGGAGGCTGTCAGGGTAGTGTGATTTTGAGCCAGAGGGTTAAAGAGCAGAGCTCTAGTGAGAGTCCTCACGTTGGAAAAATAGTATGAGATACTTGATTGTGAAAATTGGCTGGGCTTGGAGATGCTCTGAATTTGGAGTGTATGTGAGAAGTAAGAGTCAAGAATGTCTCCTAGCTCTCTGGTTAAATGATTATAGCCAAGGATTGTGCCAAAAATAAAGAAGGGAATCAGGTTTACAAAGAGCATGGGTTTTGGACATACTGAACTAAAAAGTGGGTCATACGGATAATGAATTGTCAACAGGCTGTTAGCTATATTATGCTTGAGCTTGGGAAAGATCTGGGTGGTGACTATAGTTTTATATGCATGTGGATATCAATTTGAATTCCTGGCGCTGGAGGAAACCACCCAGTAAGTACATTATCTGACATGAGCAGTGAGGACAGATATGACCTTAAAGCATGGACAGATGAAATGCCCAAGAAACAGAGAAAAAAACATAAGAAATCAGAAAACTGTAATGTTTGGAAGCCAAGGATTGGAAAATTTCAGAAGGAATGAGTGATTAACAAGACTGAATGCTACAGAGAGATAACATAGAGACTGGGAAGTATGGGTAGATTTGGGGATTGGGATATCATCTTCAAGAGGATTTTCAGAAGACTAGTTAAAGGAGAAAATCAAACAGCAATGCATTAGAGTGAATGAAAGCAGTGTGATGTGGTGAAATAAGACCACTCAGAAGGGTGAATGCAGGGGGCTTGTTGAATGGAAAAGGTGAGTGAAAGACTGCAGTAACAAAATGTGGCATAGGATTAAGGGGCTACTTTTTTTTCTCTTTGGTTTTAGAGAGAATTGAGTATTTTTAGAGATTGGAGTGGTGGTAGTACAAATTTAGTGATACTTTGAAAATAGCTATGATATATTAAGCACATCATATGCCACACACTGCATTAAGTGTTCACATGTATGATTTTATTTAATGCCTACAGTAATTCTATGAACAATTATTTTTACAAAGGAGGATGCTGGGGGTAATAGGGATTAAGAGAAATTGTTCATGGTCAAAAAAATCAGTCAGTAGTGGAGGTAGAATCAGAGCCTAGTTGACCAAATAAAAAAGTCTGTTCCTAACCACCACTCTGTGATGTCACTAGGTGGGAGACAGGGAAGGAAGAGATGGGCTGGAATGATGTAGAAGGAGCAGGTGGGATGGGATGCCAGCAAGAGCATACGTGAAATGGTGCTCTTAAAATGAAGGAGAGATACCTCATTCTCTGAGACAGGGTCTGGAAGTACACATGTTTATAACTCTCAGGCAGGAAGTAAAAAAGAACAATTTATTTTATCCCAGTTTTGTCAATGAAATGATGAGACACTGTCCATGGCTTGGAGTAAAGCGGTGGGTGAGTGTTGAGTAGAGACTTGACAGATGTGTTTAGGTCTGCACCAGATGATGAAGGAAAGGGAAGAAGCAATTCACCAAGTTCAAATGCAATAACAGGTGGCATTGAAAATGACTATCAATCAACCTGTATGATTTCTCCCAGCAGTGCTACACGTCACAGGTATAAAATGAAGGTGGACAAACTTTTTCTGTAATGAGCCAAATAGTAAACATTAAAGGTTCTTTGGTTCATATGGTATCTGAAACAATTTTGCTTTTGTAGCATGGAAGCAGCCATAAAGAACATGTAAAATAAATATTCTGGTTGTGTACCAATAAAATTTCATCTATGGATACTGAAAGTTGAATTTCATATGATTTTTAGGTCATGAAATATTCTTTGAGTTTTTCAACCATTTAAAAAGGTAAAAACCACTTTGAGCTTGCAGTCCATAAAAACATGGTGGGTTTGATCTGACCATAGTTTGCTGACCCCTCAGTAAAGAGCACAGAAGCTACACCATGTCTTTGATCAATGGTTGGGCTTAGCTCATCTGTGAGGTAGATAACAGTTACACAGAATGATATAGGATACTGATGTGGCTGTCATTTGCCGGCTATCACTTCCTTCCCCTCCCTTGCTTTGCAGGGAATTATATATTTCCCAGGTACCCTTGCCAACTGTCTGTAGGTACATTGAGTCAACAGGAGGCACTGGTGGAAGATGGGGGTGGGCTGGAGTGAAATGGTGGCATAATTAAGTTATCATCTCTCAGCTCCAAACCCACAGTTTTATTCTCTGCTCTGTGATGCTCTATAGTCTCTGTTTCCCTTTGTCAACTGATGCCTGTTGGACCTCATAAATAGGGAGCTCAGAGAGAAGCCTGGCAGGCAGAAGAGAGAGAAGCTGTGCCCACTGCTGTGCACTGTCCTCAGCAATGGATTTCCTCCCCGTCAGTGCCAGTTACTTCAGGCAGCAACTGATTTCAGTTTTCAATTTTTTCCAGACTTCCAGAAGTAGCTTTATCACTCTAGTCTTATCTTCCTCAGAAGATCCAGCACCAGCTGGCCCTAATCCTCTCCCCAGAGGTCTGAGTTGCAGTATATAGGGACTCCGTCCCAAGCCCTTGGGGTCCCGGCAGCAGCTGGGCAGCACCCTCGGCAGAGGACTGGGCCCTAGTTCTGCACGGCCTCTCTTCAAGCATCTAGGTTCCCACACACAGCCTCTTCCCTTTGTTCCTCCAGCCCAGGATTGGTGGTTGCTTTCCTCGGTTTCCATGCCTGTGTTACTTCAGTATTATTATTTTAATATCTCAGTATTCCAGTAACCATATGGCCAGCTGCCTATATTAAATTCCCTATGTGAAAAATAACTGGTGCTGCAAGGCAGGGTTGCCAGCAGGGCTTAGCGCCAGGCAAGGCTGGAGTTGCCCAGGGGCAGAGCATCCTGCACCCCTGGGAGGAGCCCTGCACAGCCTCAGGCCCCTCCTCTGACCCCGCAGCAGACCTAGCGGGGAATCACAGAATGTGACCCACAACTGCCCACCTAAGCCTGGATGATGCCCTGCTCAGTGTGGACCTGCCCTAGCAGTTGACCCTCCCTGATCAGCAGCCTTACCTAGAGCCTCCGCCTTCCTCCATCAGGTACCAGAATAATTTTGACATGAATTCTGTGGGCAGGAATGCATTTGTCACAAGCATTGCAAGTTACACTGAACAGGCTACGTTCCTCACCAGCATGATCACTGGCTGTGTGGAATTTTGTCTCTTGACCAAAGCAAAAGGTTTATCAAAAGAGGGGTGGTGGGTTTGGGATGACAATTGTTAACTCGAGGAAGCTAGTGTTCTAAATCATGCACAAGTGGGGCCAGCTGTCTGATGGGCCTGCCTGTCTGACCCATCTTTGAGGGATTATCTCCTTGCCTCTTAGGCTTTCATGGATTTTCTTCTCATGCAGGAATGAAATTTAAAGAATTCCATATTCCTCATCCAGAGCTCTGCCTACAGCTCAGAAGACCTTTCTCAGTATGCCAGTTATATTCTAAAGCCTTGTCTTTCCAAACCCTGCTCATTCGTTCTATAAATATTGTGTATCTGGTTTTTAAAAAAATTAGTGTGGTTTCTCTTTTTATGGCTGTATTCAATGATGGATGCACTAGTGTTATTTAGCCACTCTTGCTCTGCTTAGACTGGTCTTTCCGGAAGCAGCTGTACCTCTGCACATACTCTGCCTTCATGATACCAGCTGTCACCATACACCCTTCAGTGAGCCCTGACTTCTGGACTATGGAATGCTACACTTTCACGTTTTCTCGTCAGCCCTGGGGATGGTAGCAACTTCCTATTTCCACTAATCTCTGAATTTTCTCACCGTCCCCTGGTAGGTTCTTTAGCTTATCCATTGTGTGTCATTCATTCTTTATATTAAATTCCACATGTTTAAATACCTAGTGCAGCTCTCTTTTCTTAATTGAATCCAGACTGATTGATAGAGCCAATGAAAGTATAATTTAGACACTCAATCATAAAATTCAGGTTGGGTAAGGAAAGAGACAGACAAGAAGGGCTGCTTGACTCTGAAAATATACAGAAATCACAAAAATAACAATCTTTATGGGTCATATAATGGCACTTTGGAAATAAAGAATAAGTAAGCTGTTAACAATAGAAGTTTTCAATAAGAAAATGAGTTCAGGTTTTATTTTAAAATGATAAAATGTAGTCAACATATTTTCTATCAAACTTATTTGAAGAAAATTTATTTTGAAGTGAGGAAACCAGTTAGAGAAAATAAGAATAAAATTGCATCTTCTCAAATCAATTTTAAATGAACATTAAAATTGTTATTTCCTATCTCTATCAAATTGCCATTTAAAACATATTGAAAAGAAAACTGCTACCTGCTCTTACCAGATGTTCTGCAAATATTCAGCAACACTTGATATGTATTAAGTCAGTGTGCAAAAGCAGCATTGGACCTCAAACATATTTCTCTTGCCAAATGTTTTTAATTGAAAATAAATTTTGTCTATCAGGATTACCATGATTATTTTTAATCAACTCTGTTAGCAATTACCCATTTTGTTTTTAAACTCACTGTAGGGTATCACTAGATACTGCTAATAAACTATAAAATCAGAACTATAAATCTGATTTTCTCATTCTTTAATAGGAAAGACTTACAGCAATTCTGCACTGATTGACAGCAACTATGAAATTGTTGATACTTGGCATATATTTCTTGAATGAATGAAAGAAGGAGAAAGGAGAAGGGCAAAAGTTATATTACTCTTATGTGCATGGCACTACTAAGACTATAAAAAGCAATCTTCTCCATCAGATAATCTTACACTATAGCCTGAAGAGGAGAAAAGGCAGTGCTAGATATTAAAGGGGAACTGAGGGTGCTGAATGAAGAGCCATTGCATGCCTCAGAAGTTCCAAGGAGGAAGAGCAAAGGGTATTTACTAATAGATGTAATTATAGAGGAGATGGAGAAATAGCCAAGAAAAAAAAGAAAAGAAGTCAGACCCCATAGGACAAATACTGCATGATTCTGCCTTTATGAGGTATCCAATTTGGTCACTCACAGAAGCAAAGACTAGAATGGTAGTTGCCAGGGACTAGGCGGAGAGGGAAATGGGGAGTTGCTAATCACATTTATAAAACTGCTGTTAGATAAAATGAATAAGTTCTGGAGATCTAAAGTACAACATTGTGTCTTTGATAATACTGTATTACACACTTAAAAATCTGTTCAGAAGGTAGATCTCAGGTAAGTGTTATTACTACAATAAAGAAATAAAATAGAGGAGAGAGAGAAAAGAAAAACGTAGGATTCTTCATCAGCATCAACTTCTGAATGTTTTCTATGCTGCAAAACCATCAGAGATTCTCTAATATGCTATTTCATGTCAAAACCCGGCTGTCACAGAGGAGGAGCCACACTTTCAACACTGTCTGTCAAGCCAGGGGTCGGCGGGAAGTCTACCAGGCACTTCAGTGATGGCCGCCTGCAAGACCCTCTTGATTGTCACTGAATTCCTGGCCTCCGTGGGTCTATTAGCCAATCTGATGAAAAGAAGGGATCTCCTGGCACCAGGTGCTCTGAAGTGTGTTACTCCTGTCCCCTCAGGCTGACTGGAATGCCCATCTGCCTTGGTTTTCAACAACTGCAAAGAAGCCCAGCATGCAGGGAATGAAATATCTACTGGGTAAGAGGGACTGTCAATTCTGAAAATGCTTGTCAGTTTGTACAACTGCCTCTGAGGGTCTGAGGTAATTTTTATGCATTGTGGCAAAATATTCCCAACTTGAGTCTAAACATTTGGCAACTTCCGACAGAGTATAACTGAGTATCATTCATTATGATGATTTTCTAGTTTTATCTACCTTTTTGATGATTATCACAGACATTTTCATTCCTGGTGGCTGTTTTTAACTAGGTTTGCAGTTTATAAAGCAGTAAGCTGATGAGTATATTTCCTAGTATTGAGGCTATTCATTATTAGTAAACATTTTTCAGTGATTATTTATTAAAATGCTAAGTACACAGTGAGCTAAGCCTGTATGTTTCTGTGTAATATCTGTGACTCTATCTACATCATAGTTCTGACAATAACTTTTGGGAGGACACCAATAACTCACTTCATCATTCCAAATCATACTGAATTACTTGGCCAATTCATTTCATTCTAAACATTATAGCAAGGTAACACATGAAGAGATATATAGTTCCTACTTGATATTATAAAACATATTTCTCTGCCAGTTTCCATCCCTGAAAAATTACACTTAAATGTTTCCTCCAAGCTGAATGAAATTTAGGAAAACGATAGACTCCAGGCTACTGAAGAATACTTTTCCCAAGTCTAACTTAAATGCTTTGGTGGATTCAGACTATTGGATCAACTACAGGACTAGCTGAGAATTTATTAAGCCCTTGTTCACCTTTCTTATAATATATTTCTAGGTTATTATAAAAAATGAATCCAAGAGCCTTGGAAGAGCCATAATCTGCTTTGATGTACATGCTGGGATGTCCTTTGAACATTTGAATTGCTCCAGAGAAACCCTATGGTAGCACCTTGTTCTCCCTGCACTTCCAGTAGGAATGATAACCCAGAAACAGTCCCTAAAGTTCACCTGAGACTTTCAGAATGACTGTAAGATGATGCCAATCCCAAAGACACACTCTATTTTCCCAGAAATCTGATAAAACCTGACAGGTGGTCAGGGTAACCAACTGTCAGTCAATAAACGGCTCTTACATGCCTGGCATCATTGGTGACCATGACAGAGAGACAAAGGGCTACCTTCATACGGCTTATGGTCCAACAGAGATAGCAAACACTGAACAATTAATTCCAGGGTGAATACTGTTAGAAAAAGAGAAGTACAAGGCACAATGGGAAAAGTCAGCAAGGTGGTTTAACTAAGCTTAAAGGACTAGGAAACGTTTCTTGGAAGAAGGAAAATGAGCTGAAGTTACCTTGGAAAAGAGATGATATAGGAGAGAAGGAAAGCAGGAAGGTGAGCCAGCACATGATCCAAGACGAACAGGTCCATGGCAGTTCATTAGAAGACAGTGGATTCTGTGTCCAGATCATCTAACTGAGAGAACAGAAATCGTATCATTAGTTTAGAAAACATTTCTAAATAAAAACTGTAAGTTTCTGTTCATAAGACAGTGGTGATTGGTGTGAGGTGTCAGAGTTTACACCTAAGTCAGAAATACATGATACCATTTACCCTTAGTAATAGAGTGTCACATATGTAACAGAAGAAAAGTCCACCAACAAAACAGATCTCTCTCTAAATGCCATCATGACCTGTCTAGTTGTTGCCTGAGTGAAAGCTGGCAACCCTAATTCACATATTATCTTCCACGGTCATTCAGGTTTTATGAGTAAATACCATCAAAGTGACTGCTTTTTGCATATCACTTTTCTTCTATTAACTTAAAATAAAAATCAAGCTTTATTGGATATTGTAAAAATTCTTTAAGCTTTTGAAGAAAATTTCTTTAGAGATTACCTGAATTTTACTCCTGAGAAAAAGGGTTTGAGAGGTAATTGGACTTGCTAAAGAGTAAAGCCAGTTAGACTCAGACCTGGAACTAAAATTGACTACATATAGATATGTTTAAAGTTATCTATGTAATACTGCTCTCTAGCAAATGTGATATATAGACCAAACAACCATAAATGGGAAATAATCCACCTCCTTTTCTCCATCCAGGTAAGAAGCTGTAGAGTAACAAGGTGGACAATAAATGGATGGAATCAAAGAACTTATTTATTCCATCTGCATCAGAGGCTCTTTTGCTCACTTAGCAACAGTGAACTATAGCCTGGCCTTAAAACAAAACACTTTCCTCCCCTCATCTATGCACACACACACACACACACACACACACACACACACACACACACGCACGAAGGAAAGAGTTAATGTCTGTATTTCTCCCCCTTCGAAAAAAAAGACGGGGGTGGGAAAGAAAGAGCATCTTTCTCATTCTGCATTTTCTGAGTGAGTATCCAGTGCGACCTGCCATGATAACTAAATTTATTATTAACTGTGTATTTCATGATGTTAGTGACAATATGTTAATGTGATTTTTCACGTCCTCCTGCAGTGAACAGATGGCTCCTTTTACTTTACTTTCCACATCAAGTGTGATTATTTCTTAGTGCCAAAAGCCACCTGCCGCTCCTCGGTCTCCAGTCTAATTTTTTATGTTGGTAAAACACAGCAGGACTTGTTATCAGTTGGATGGCATCTTAATAAAAGGAGACATGCCAACATATTGACATCATGTTCAAGAGGAAATTTCAACCCCTTAAACCCTTAACCCCCTTCCTCTACCCCTTTCAAAAAGTGAGGGACAAAAAGAAAAAAAAATTGGTGCAAAGACCTCACCAGTTTCAAGATGCTCCATTACAATTGTTGGGCCTACAGCCAAGGTGCTGAATTGGCCTCCCTTTGTTCCTAAACCCAAGCACCTCACTCGGGGCTCTGATCTTTCATCCTGTGTAATGATAATTAGCTGTAACATATTCCAAAGTCAAATGTAAGCAGGAATACATTAACATTGAGATCAGCGTCAGGGCAATTTTCACTGGGAAAATGACAAAGAACACACACACACACACACACCCTCAAAAATTTCAAGATTCAAGCATTCATAAAATCACTTTCATTGCCATGAACATTAAACTCATTGGCTTGTCTGTTATGAGTGCTTACCTAGAATGTCAAGACCTTCTAATGTGGATGCAGTGATTCCCACAGCCCATGCTTAACAGAGAAAACATGAGTAATAAACCATGGTAGCTTGCTTTAATTTTTCCATTCTTTATTAGAACAAAGAGGAATAGTACGTTAAGTGATTTGTGGTCCAAGAAGAGGTGTTTCAGGCGATTGGATGGCCTGGCTCTCAACAGCTGGTCCAGCACATTTGAGAACAGCATGTAGAAAAATGCATCAGTGTTTTGAAGATTACCAACTGTGATGATGCATTGGTTATGACACAATCTAAAAAAAGTTAAATTTCCTAGCCACAAACTATGTAATTCAATGTCCTTCAGGGCACACACTCTCAAATTTAAGACTAAGATAAGTCCAAGTTTGTTGAAATCAAAACTTTCAAACTGATTCCCACTCTTGAGAGATTAAAAAGAGCAGCAGAATTCTTGAATACCTGATATTTTTTGGTAAAAGCCAAAGAGCTAAATATGCAGCTGGATTCCTAGAATTTACAAGCTTTATGAAAGACAGAAGAAAATTCCTACAATAGAAGTGCCAATATCTTAATAAAATCATTTCCAATTAGTGGTCTTTCTTGAGATGGACAACTTTAAGTAGATTATTCCACGACAGAATCTCTCAAATTAACATAAACTTGGCAGTGACTCTTTCATTCCTTACATCTCTCCTTCCAAACAAACAAAAGAACCGGTATGAAATTCTTTTAACTTTATTTTACAGCTTAATCAACTTTTTATTTGCATTACATTTTCCCAAAATTTTGTTATTAAAAATTTGCAAACATACAGAAATATTAAAAGAACTTTACCACCACCACCATTCCATCTACTATATAGATGCAATTAATATTTTGTTATACTCATTTTATCATATATCTCTTCATTTATATATCCCTTTGTTTATTCATCAATCTACCTTATTATACTAGATTGTAAAATGAATAACCAATAGCCTATCCAGCAATCAAAATTAAAATTATCTTGACTTGATGATAATTACTTAATAAAGTGAGGACCATATATAGTAGTATTCATTAACTCATTCAACAAATGTTTCTGGAGTTTTTGCTTTGGGTCAGGCACTGCTCTAAGTGCTGAAGATACAAAATTGAATAAAATAGCCAAGATATCTGGCCTCACTGAGCTTATAATTTAGTTCATAATTTTAGCTTATAATTTGACAGAAGAAAAGTAATAATTAAATGAATGGCTCCCTAAAATATGATATACAAAGGAAGCTATGTTAATATAAACAAGCAAATTTAGTTGGGACTATTTTTAATTTAGATGTTATAATAAGGGCAAGAATAGTGTTGTGTATACTATACCACTATACTGTTGACCATAATAGAGTCTGTATAAAGTAACCTCTCAAAACATATTTGCCAAATTCCTGAATGAAAGAATAAATAGTAAACTTTATAGTGTGGACATTATTTACAAGATTTTTATATTTAGAACTAACTGTACTCTAGGAGAGTTGTCTTAAAGGTAAATAAATAATAATAAAGTCAATTAGGTTGACAACTTTAATTTAATAGTCCTATATTAAAAGATACTTTGAAGAAATGTCTGATGTGGGGGACTATTCTGAATAGTATGTCCACCATTAAAGCATTTGTACTTTTAAGGAATATAATACAAATGAATTAACAATTTCTTTGTAAAGTTGAATGTCTTCACAAATAAAATAGTGCCAGTGATTATTTCAGAAGTGCTTAAATTGGAATATATGGAAACTATTAGGCAAACAGGAAGAAGTTTCTGTTTTTTTTTTTAAATAAAAAATAGAAGAGCTGTTTTAAGCTTCTTAGTTTAAAAAATTGTTAGGTTTGGTTAAATCCATGAATAGTTTGCAATGGTTCTAAGAAAATTAAATAAACCTGGTCAACATTTTTTTCTAAATTAAACTGAGACATTTATTGTCTGATTACTTAGTGGCCACAATTGATTAACAGTGAAACTAATATGTAAACAAATTCTTTACAAACAAAACTGATGAATTTATAAATAAGTAACCTGTGTTAAAGACAAAATGCTTGAAGAATCCCCAGGCTCAAAAACTAATGGGTTTGGGAATATTTGTGTGTATATATTGCTGTGGTGGGGAGAGGAGATGTAGAAGAAATTTGGGGTCTAATCTTTTTATTGTGTAAATTAATTTATACATATGTTCACAATTGCTAAATACTTGGGAGGGAAAAAAACATTTAATAAGCAAAACAATTTAAATGCAATCTGTTCCACAAAAATTCAAACATAGTATGGTAAACTGGCCTACTGGTAAGTGTTGCCTCTAAATTTTTACTTAGAAAATCTCTGATAGAATTAAAAAATCTGAACAAAGATTCAGGAAAATCTGTACCATCTATTGATTATTTTAATCTCCTACTATTCAAATTAAGTCTGGCTGCTAATTTTGCTTTTTTGACTTCATAAAATTCCTTGAAGGGTTGACTTACATGGAAAATATGATTTTAAATAGTTAAACAGTAAAAAGAGTAAAATAACAATGTGATTGTTGATTTTTTTTCTGTCTTGTTCTACAGATTTTATGAGCTTCATTGTTGAACTAACTCAAAAGTATATTCTATGGCCTAATGCAGCTTATTAGGTCAATGCCATACACTGAATAAATATATAATAAATTGTAATTATTGAGTAAATGAATACTTATTCACCAACTTTCCAAGCAACCTGAAAATGTAAACTTGTATTCAGTGGACTTCCACTCTGGCCGAGATGGAGTGACAGAGATCAGATTTATCCTCATTTACCATCTCAAACAATAAAAAAATGTACAAAATATATGAAACAATTTGCACAATTCAAAAAATATGTAACAGTTCACAAGGTGCTGGATTGAGATAATGAAGGGCAATAATCCCTAAGAGGCAATAAACTAATAGGGTGAGTACTATAATTTCCCCAGTTTATTGCCTTGAAAGGATTTTGCTGCCACAGCATGGGGACAGCCGAGGGGGTAACCCAGATGGAGTCTAGTGAAATCTCCATGGTGAGAATATGGAACTGGGCATCCAGAGAGATGATGTCAGCTAAAGTGTACAAGAGATGGTACTAGAAAGCAAGTGTTGCACCAAAAGAGAACTCTGGAGATCTTCAGAGGGTCCCTTCTGAGAATTCAACTATTGATCAGCACATGTGTGGCTAGAGAAAGATGCACATGAAAAGATTAAAGATAACCGTATCCAAAGTTTACCCAGGATTGGGAACAGGGACTATTCCCACCAGTAGTGAAATGCTTAATTTTCATGAGGTTTAAGTACAGCACACTGAAGGGTCTCATCATGTTCAACCCAACAAACCTTAACAGCAAGACCCAAAGAATCAAACTGTTTCCAAGTAACTTAACTACATCCCCAAACAAAGCTCAAGATTTAAAGGAATACAAAAATACCTAGCCACCCAACCAGGTAAAATACACAATGTTTGGCAACTAATCAAAAACTAGCAGGCATGCAAAGAAGGACAGAAACATAAGCCATAATGAGAAGATAAATTAACCAGTCAAAATTGAACCAGAATTGACATAGACATTAGAATTAGCCAAAAATGAAATCAAAAATTATTCTAACTGTATTCCATGTGTTCAGAAAGTTAAGTAATTATTGTAAAAACTCCAACTGAACTTCTAGGGATGAAAACTACAATGTGTGAGGTGAAAAATACACCAGGTGAATGAGCCACTGGAGAAGAAAGATTAGTAAACTTGAAGACAGCAATAGACACTATAAAAAAGGAACCATATAAAAAAAACATCGTTATAACAAAGAGTAGAGCATCAGTGAGCATGGCACAACCCCAATATGTATAACTGGAGTCCCCAAAGCAGAGAGGAGAGAGAAAATAAAACACATTTGTAGAAATAACGGCACAAAGTTTTCCAAGTTCGATGAAATCTATAAACTTACAGATCCAAGTAGTTTAATAAGCCCCAAGCACAGGAAATAAGAAAACTACATCAGTTAATATCATACAACTGACCAAAACCATTGATAATGAGGCAATAAAGAGTATAATAGAGAAGAGTGAAGAATAACCTGCTTGAGCAAACTTTGGATGAATTTCATAAGAATTAGAAGATAATATTTTTCTTTTTAAGAAGTTTTACTTAAATATAATTGATATATAATAAACTTCACATTAAGAAAAAACACTATGTTAAAAATAAGGATGAAATGATGTTCAGACCTGAAACCACACTGGAGAAAAGATAGTAGAGCAACAGTTTCAAGGCCCTGAAATTAAAAAAAATAAATTAGAAGTTAATTAGAATTCTATGTCCAGATAAAATGCTTTCAATGTCAAGATGAAAAACTTTTCACAAGTCTAGAAGCTGGAAGAAACGTTGAGGGAAATCTCAGAGGCAAAAAGAAAATGACACCAGAAATACGGATCTGCACAATGGAATGAAAAACACTAGTAACAGTAATTATGGGGATAAATAAATGAATTTTTTAAACTTAAATTTCCTTAAAAGATGATTGAATAGTTAAGGGCTGAGCCTGGGCCAGAGGAGAGGGTGTGACAAAGGGCCAGTTAAAGGGCAAAAGTTGCCTCGTGATACTTCAGGTTCAGCACAGGCAGCCACTGCACCTGCGCCTTAGGCTTCTTCTGACGGTTCTGACGCTGTAGATGCTCCTGACGTGCTGCGTGCTCCTCCCCTCCCCTGACTGCCATCACCCCGGAAACGGCAGCAGAGCCTCCGAGCCAACCGACCAATTTCATGGCAGCCCAGAAGAGAGCAATTGTGGGGCCGTTGGTCGGGGCAGTGGTCCAGGGGACTAACTCCACTCGTTTTATGGTTTTCAATTCAAAAACAGCGGAACTACTTAGTCACCATCAAGTGGAATTGACACAGGATTTCCCAAAAGAAGGATGGGTAGAACAAGACCCTAAGGAAATTCTTCAGTCTGTCTATGAGTGTATAGAGAGAACGTGTGAGAAACTTAGTGAAATGAATATTGATATATCCAACATAAAGGCTATTGGTGTCAGCAACCAGAGGGAAACCACTGTAATCTGGGACAAGTTAACTGGAGATCCACTCTATAATGCTGTGGTGTGGCTTGATCTAAGAACCCAGTCTACTGTTGAGAATCTTAGTAAAAAAATTCCAGGAAATAATAACTTTGTCAAGTCCAAGACAGGCCTTCCACTTAGCACTTATTTCAGTGCAGTGAAACTTCGTTGGATTCTTGACAATGTGAGAGAAGTTCAAAAGGCTGTTGAAGAAAGTAGAGCTCTTTTTGGTACCATTGATTCATGGCTTATTTGGAGTCTGACAGGAGGAGTAAATGGAGGTGTCCATTGTACAGATGTAACAAATGCAAGTAGGACAATGCTTTTCAACATCCATTCTTTGAAATGGGATAAAGAGCTCTGTGAATTTTTTGAAATTCCGATGGACATTCTTCCAAATGTCTGGAGTTCTTCTGAGATCTATGGTCTAATGAAAGCTGGGACCTTAGAAGGTGTGCCAATATCTGGGTGTTTGGGGGACCAGTCTGCTGCATTAGTAGGACAGATGTGTTTCCAGGAAGGACAAGCCAAAAACACATATGGAACAGGCTGTTTCTTACTATATAATACAGGTCAAAAGTGTGTATTTTCTGAACATGGCCTTCTGACTACAGTGGCTTACAAGCTAGGTAGAGACAAGCCAATATGTTATGCATTGGAAGGTTCTGTTGCTATAGCTGGTGCTGTTATTCGCTGGCTAAGGGACAATCTTGGAATTATAGAGACCACAGAAGAAATTGAAAAACTTGCTAAAGACGCAGGTACTTCTTATGGCTGCTACTTCGTCCCAGCCTTTTCTGGGTTATACACACCTTATTGGGATCCAAGTGCAAGAGGGATAATCTGTGGTCTCACTCAATTCACCAATAAAAGTCATATTGCTTTTGCTGCATTAGAAGCTGTTTGTTTCCAAACCCGGGAGATTTTGGATGCCATGAACCGTGACTGTGGAGTTCCACTCAGTCATTTGCAGGTAGATGGAGGAATGACTGCCAACAAAATTCTTATGCAACTACAAGCAGACATTCTGCATATCCCAGTAATAAAGCCCTCTATGCCTGAAACAACTGCACTGGGAGCTGCCATGGCAGCAGGAGTTGCAGAAGGAGTCAGCGTTTGGAGTCTTAAACCTGAGGATTTGGCAACTGTCAGGATGGAGAGGTTTGAACCACAGATCAAGGCCACAGAAAGTGATATTCGTTATTCTTCATGGAAGAAAGCTGTGATGAAGTCAATGGGTTGGGTTACAACTCAATCTCCTGAAAATGGTGATCCTGCTATGTTCTCGAGTCTGCCATTGGGCTTTTTTATAGTTACTAGCATGATAATGTTAATCGGAGCAAGACACATCTCAGGTATACCATAATAATACCAAGCATGGATTTCCAAGATGTGAGCTTTTTATACAATAAAAGAACCCAGCAATGCTGTCTCTTAATGCAATGACTCTATCAAAGACTCTGGTTTTATTTATAAACCACTTTGCTACATGACTCATGAGAACCCTACATGTATATCTGTGGCTTGAAATAAATTACTGCAGAAAATGCTGTAGAAACATTTGGTGTGTTTTTTAACATCAACAGTTAAGGTTTGGCCAGCCAGTTTGGGGGTTAATACCATTGTAATAAAATCCTGCTCTATTTGCTCTAAAATATAGTATATTCAGATTCTGTCTGTGGAATATTTCACTTATGAACCAGAATTTGCTCCCCTGTGCTGCACACACTGAAGAGATGTAACTAATTCGCTAAAACTGAGGGACTTGTTTTTAAGAGACTCTGAAAGTCCTCTTTTCTGCATATTAGGGACACTATAGTATCTTTGCTGAATGTTTACTATGAATGTAAGTTCTTACAGTTGAAATTTGGTATTCTCATAGCTTAGATATTTTCCTGGAAAATATTTGCCATATTAAAGTCCTTCAGACATTTTACATGGTCTCATTTATTATACTGACTTGCTATGGAGATCCTATAGGGATAAGGACACTTTTTCCTTTATTTTTTTTCTTTTCGTCTCTCCATTTCGTTTACTTTACTTGGTGTGTATAACATATATGCTTAAATACTTCTTATAGGAAAGCCAACTTATAAAGTAACTTGTAGGAAGAGTAGTCTTAAGTGGACTCTACACTACTGAAATATTTTAGGGAAAATATTTGTATGTATATATTTTGAACAATGAGTATGCATATTATTTACCAGGAGAAACTTTTAATGAGGCAGTATTTAAAATATATAAGTATATTCTTTATGTTGATACAGAAAAGCATCTTACAATTTCAACTATACTTCTTACACCTTATCTTTTTATTTGTCTTACTGGACATATGGTGGAAAAAGAAAATAACTGTGGAATGCTGCAATCAACATTTTCAAGAGAAAAAAACTGCTCAAACAAAAATAATACAGTATGTAGTTTAAGTATATATAAAAGAAAAAATAGCAATAAATTTGGAAGTGCATAAATGGAAATGTAATATTATAAGGTTCATATACTATATGGGAAGTTGTATAACAGCATTTGAAGTTACACTGATAATTAAAAATGCATACTATATCCTAAAATAACAAAACAAAAAATTATAATAAGCAAATTCAGTATATAAGCTAAAACTATAAAAATATTCACTTGATCCATTAAGGCAGAAAAGAAATAAAAAAGGAAAAAGGGATAGGAAAATAGAAAAAAGTAGCAGAAATAATATATTTATACCTAGCCATACCAATAAGCATATAAATGGTCTAATTACCTCAATTAAAAAGCAAGATTAGTTTAAAAAACATACTCGATAATAAGAGCAAGATACTAATATATACTGCCTCCAAGAAACACATTTCAGATACAAAATGAAAAGTAGAAAGGATAAAAGAAAAAATACTGTTCTATTAATTGAAAAAAAAAGCTGAAATAGCTATATCAATATCAGAAAGTCAATTTCAGAGCAAAGAATATTACCAGTGCTAAGGTTCTTTGGCAATGATGGAGTCAATTCATGAAGGGGACATAAAAAATTCTAAATAATCATGCGCCTAATAACAGAGCTTTGAAATACATCAACCAAAGTCTGATAGAACTGAAAGAAAAAGTAGATAAAACTACAATTATGGATTTAAACATATCTTCCTCAACATTTGATAGAACAAGTAGACAAATTTTTAAAGATACAGAAGATTTGAACAATACTATCAATTAACATTCTTAGAATGTACCACCAAACAATAGGAGAACATATATTCTTTTCAAGTTGCCTGTTAAACATTCACCAATTAAAACTTAGGTCATTAACCAAGCCTCAATAAATTTAAAAGGATTTTATACAAAGTATGCTGTCTGAGCACATGGGAAATTACAAATCAATAGAAGATTTCTGGAAAATCTCCAAATATTTGGAAACTAAATAAAGTTTTAATGATTCATGAGTTAGACATAAAGAGGAAAAATAGTAGTTGGAACACAAAGAAAATGAAAACAACATATTAAGACTTATGAGATATTACTAAAGCAGTACTTAGGGAAAATTTTTAGGACTAAAGGTCTATATTAGAAAAAAAATAGGTTTCAAATCAATCACCTAAGCATGTATCTTAAGAAACCAGAAATAGAATAACAGATTAAATACAAAGTAGAAGAAAATAAATTAATAAAGATGACAGCAATAATCAATGGAATAGAAAATAGAAAAATAGCAAAATCAATATAACCAAAAGTTGTTTCTTTTAGAATAACAGTAAATTGATAAACTTTTACCCACACTGACTAGGAAAAAAAAGATGACAAAAATTATCAATATCAGGAATGAGAGTGATATTGCTATAGATACTGAGGATATTAAAATGACAAAGAACTATTACGAAAACTTTATGCCAGTAAATTTCAGAACTTAGATGAAATAAACAAATTCCTTCAAAAACACAAACTACCAAAACTTAAGAAAAAATAGATAACTTGAATGGCCCCATATTTATTAAACTAGTTGAATTTCTAGTTTTAAACCTCCCACAAAGAAGACTTCAAGCCTCAATGGCTTTAATGAAGAAAAAATACCCATTCTACACAGACTCTTCCAGAAAACTGAGATGAGGAAACATTTCCGTACTCACTCTATGTGGCCAGGATTACAAAATTACTTTGATTCCAACACCAGGCAAAGACATTACAAGAAAAATAACTTCAGATCAATGTCCTTTATAAACAGATGCCAAAATTCTAAAGAAAAATTTTAGAAAAATGAATCTAACAATATATAAAAAGGATAGTAGGGGAATGTAAAGCTAGGATAATGCATCAGTGTAATTAGAAAACTCAATAAATATATTTTACCATATTAAAAAACTAATAAAGAAAAACTTCACAAGATGTAGACACTGACTAGAATGCCTAAAATGTAAAAGATTACCCTACCAATGTTTGGTAAAGATGTAGAAGAGCTGAATCTCTCATATAAGTCTGCTGGAAAGTAAAATGGTACAAAGAGTTTAGAAAACAGTTTAATGGTTTCTTAAAAAATTAAATACACATCTGTCATATTATTCTAGGTATCTAGCCAGGGAAATAAAGACACATGTCTGTACAAAGATTGTTCTTAGCAGTCTGTTATAGCCAATAAAGGGACACAACTCAAATGCCACCAATGGGTGAATGGATAAACAAACCATGGTATGTTCATACAATGAAAGACTACTCAGCAACAACTGGTATACACTGCAATGCAGATGAATTTCAAAATAATCAAGCTGAGTGAAATAAGCCAGACCAAAGAAATTTATATGTAGTGTTTGATTATACTCATATACAATTCTAGGACATTCAAACTATTGTATAATGAAAATAGATCAGCGGCTACCTCGGAACTGGGTGGGGTGTGGTGCAGAGTGGGCAGGGACAGAAGGTGGCATGATTACAAAGGGGTGCAAAGAGAATTTTGAGGATGATGAAGGTGTTTAATATATTAATTATGGTGATGGTTTCAAGGGTGAGTATATATGTCCGAGTCAAATTGAACACTCTAAATATGTGCAGTTTATTATACGTCAATTATACCTCAATAAAACTGTCTTTAAAGGGAAAAAAATTTATCTTTAAACTTTGAAGCAAATATACCCAAAGTTTGCTTAAGTAGGTTAATTTTTGCTTGTCTCTATTATGCATACTGATGCATCCTCACTGATTCTACAATCAGCTAGCATGGAGAGTGCCAGTTCTCCCTATAAGGTCTATGAGCTTTATTTGAAGTCATTTGTGTGATTAGGCTGGAGAAGTACATGATAATGTCTAGTATCATTTAAAACAAATTATTTTCCCATTTCATTTATCTGGTCATAATTCTCAGTCTGGGACCCATTGCAAATGACCTTATGAAGAGTCACAAACAAAGCTAATAAGAAAATCAGGCTAAAAGTCCTCAAACTCAGGGTCTCATTATCATTCCTTCAATATTACACTCCCTTTTTATATCTTTACCTTTATAAGTCTCATTTTCATAATTTAATTTACATGATATTGGTAAATTACAGTACTCCTTTCCCCAAGGCTATAAAGGAGCTTCTGTATATTCTATTATAAAATTAGCTAATTAATAATTCTCTATATTGCCACTAAGCAGAACTACACAGTTGAATTATGATGACAGGCTCTCACTGCATGTGTGTTATGAAATAAGGCGAGTCATCATCATCTCAGGCACATGTGTGAATGAGAAACCATAAGCTTGAACACTAACCAGGACAATGAAAAGCTTTTAACTCTGATACTATTTTCCAAAGATACAATTTGTGAATCAAAACAGGTCATGGCTTGGAAGAGGACAGGTTAGGTAAGGAGGAAGAGAGAAGCAATAAAGAAGGCCATGAAGAAGCAACAGAGAATGTTAAAGGCACCCGAAGAGAAGTAAGCTATACTATAGGTCTATTAAAGACACCCGTGTAGTATCCATGGCACTAAAGAGCTAAGTCACTTCTTGCTAAGCTCCAGAAGTGGCAATCATATACATCAGCCTTAGAGAAACATCTTCCCCTCCTCGCCCTGTAGGGAATCCAAAATTATTATCTGTTTGTGCCTGATTTCTGGTGGTAATATTATCATTTTGATATTAATACAAATAATCTCATAGGGAAGCTATTGTTGCACTCACTGGTAAGCCCTTGTTCTCACACATTACATTAAACAATCCCCACTTAGGAGGACTATTATGCACCAACTCTATGACTGTTAAGTTAAAGAAAATTTGTTTCCATGCTTTATTTCTTTTGGTTTTAATCATGCGAACTAATAAGATTCTCTAGGGCAATCTTCCAGCAAAGTCTAGAGTAAAAACAATATCATCTCAGTTAGTCACCTGCTTTACCCTCCCACTGAAATGACAGCTCTATAGTCTATTCAGATCACTTCAATCAAAACAAAACAAATAAACTTAATATTTAAATATTCCCCCATATTTTCCATCAACGATCTTAACAGCCTGATTTATTCGAGCCTTGGAGAAGTTGAGTGTGATCTTTATCCTCTATGTGTTTAGCATACATTATAGTTTGTTATCATACCAGCCCTCAACAAAATGAGTTATGTTACAAAAAGAAAAGAAAAGAAGGCTCTGACCTTTGGTGGAGAAAAAGTAGAAGGTACTAAGACTGCATTAATAATCTTATATTAAACTACCTATGAAATTCTGTTCATTGTAAATAATCCACAAATATTTCTTATATTCAGTTATTGAAGTAAGTTTTCCAAGTGTCATAAGAACACCAAGCTTGGAATACATTCATAAAGCCAAAAATAGTAAGGAGACACTTACTTATATTAGTGTGTGTCTATAGCAGTAGCTTTGAACAAGACCTAGGCAAAAATGTTCTAGTGATTACAAATAAGGATAACTCTGATTTATCTCTCTTTTTCTCTGAATTGAAGTAGGAAACCTGTTTACTTGGATCTCCCTCTCTCCACCCTTGTAGGGCCTCAGCAAAGGGACCAGGGCAGGGGATGGGTAAACACCCTCACGCAGGGAGCTTTGATTAGGGTTTCTCTCTCTCTCTCTCTCTCTTTCTTTCTCTATCCACCGCCTTTCTGGTTGTAAAGTTTGTCTGGTCCAAAGTGTATGTCACTGTATAAACTGATCACTTCTTCCCCACTCTATTTCAAACATGCCATGAATATCTACCATTAGCTCAGGTTCACAGTTGAGAATATTGTGGGAAAGAACAAGAAAATCATTACCTTCCCAATCCAAAATGTGTATAGTTTTAGAATTTAAGAGATGATTCATTTGGAGAATATGATTACTTGCATAGAATTTAGTATTTTCAAAAACCAAAGCTCTCAAAGAACACTCCAAGACTGTCTTCAGAGTATCAGAAGAGCCTGGACTTAGATAAGCTGGAGAGATCACCAGGTCTAATATTTTCTAATACAAAGAAGTGGAAGATTTCAACACTGACTAGATGTCATAAAAACATGTTGGGATTAAGATTAAAATCTATGTTTTTAATTTCTAATGTTCCTTTAACTTCACCTAAATGACAGAACTCTTCTTGAACTTCGTCTTCCTCAAACAACACTGTTACGACTTTTTACAAGATGAAAGTAAAGGTCTTGACCTATGAATTTCCTTGAAAATATTTATACACATTTAAAACTTACATGACCACTTAGGTGAGGCATATTCTCGAATATTCTGAACTATAATAAAATAGTTCTCTGTTCTCCAGTGATTTTCTATTCCTGAAAAAAAATAATGATTAAGGACTCTTTGGGGAGCCATTTTCTTAGTCATGAAACATGCCAGAAATGTGGGGATGAACTGAAATGTGCCTTTCTTTTCCAGATACAAAGCTGGCTACTCTCCTCCACAACACTGATGACCTTTCAGACTCTGCTGCCCATACCTTCATTTCAAGGAGAGATGCAACTTTCTTATTCCTCCTCCTCCCTTTTTTTTGCCCTCCTCTTTGTATTTTTTTTTTTCCCTGAAACAAATCCATTGAGCCGTATCATATGGTATTTACTGCTCATATTCACAAACATCAAAAGGACGGCAATCTGTTTAATATCCTGCAGATGAACGTGTGCTAAAAAGTGGCATTGGCAGTAGGGCACCAAGCAGTGATGTGCTAAAGATCTGGCGAGTTGTTCCATGGAGAAGAATGACATTTATTACAATTGTACCAAAAACAAATTGTGTACCAAATGTTTGCCTCAATAAGTACTTGGTCAATCATTTACCTATCTTTCATTCATCCCCTCACAGCGTCTATGCTTCAGTTCTGTCGCTATCAGTGTTTTGCCTATTGACATAAAGGTTCCTCTCCCATTTCTTTCTGTGAGTTCGCTACAGTTCACCTGCTCATACCAGCCCCAATGTATATGATCAGAACCATGCAATGCCTACAAATAAGAAGAATCTAGACAAAAAAGATATAAATCTTTTACAGAATAATTTCTATAGTATTTCAATGTCTTGCTTTTGTTATTTAATCAATAGTCGTCATTGAAGAACTAAAGCATTTACTTTTCATTTTCTAGATGTTAGAGACTGCTCTTAAAAGATAATCTAAGATTAAGAAAGATAAATTTAAAACAGATTCTTAATAAATTTTAGCTGTATATTGGAGATGTTATGTATGTCAAGCTGCTTATTTTATATATTTAGAAACTAGGGTCCAGAGGAGGCCATGGTCAAGTTCTCAGGGCTGGTTTGTGCTTCATATGCCAGGATTAGAACCTATGTGAACCTTTTTCTATACCATATGTTAATTTTTCTTTGAAGATTTTAATTTTAAGAATAACATTTAGATATGTAGTAGTAAATGCATATGATTTCTCCCTCGATATTCAAAACTGTTTTAAGTCCTGGGGAAATATCTTAAGGGAAATTCAGTTCCCCTAAATGTCTCTCCTCTCTGTTTCTTCCCCTCACTCACAGTCTTTTAGTGCAGGTATGACCATTATCTCCTGATAATGATGCCTGATATGCTACAGTCTAAATGCTTCTATACCGTCTCTCAAATTTATCCCCTACCCATGGTTCACACACCCTTTCTGTCCCTCCCCTTATCATCTCTGCCTGTGACTGATTTTACATAACTTACTGCTTTTTTCCAGCACCTCAGATCTGGCTTGAAATGCTCTCTCTTGCTAACCGGATCTCCTGGCCTTCTTATCTTCTCCAAGAAGGGCCCTCTAGATCTCTCAGCTGCAGTAGCTGTTCAGAGGAAGAGGGGAAAGAGGGGCAGATCTCCAGTGCCTCCTTCTCTCAAAGCCTTCCTGGTAGTCCTTATGAATGTTTCTTAAGCATCTTCTTCTGTAGTGGGTGTTTGTCTTCAGAAAGTATTTATGGGCTCTGAACTTTTGATGTCCAACATGTTCTTTGTATTGTGGATCTGGATGGTGTGGGTGACAAGGGGAGCTCCCCGGAGCTGGTGTCCTCAGGTCGGCCCCACTGAATTCCCCAGCTGCCTGTGCCTGATATTCAGCTGTGTTTTCTTTGTGTGATTTGCAAGATGAGAGTCAGTATCAACATTTCAATCCTCTCATTCCAGAAATGTTCTGGTGGACTAGGAGTGGTGCCGAAGAGTCATCCTCCTGGCTGGGTATGTAGGGGGACCAGACTCTGGGCCAGTGCCTGCACAGGCCTGTCACTCAGAGCCTCCCACTCGGTGCTGCCTAATGGCCTTGAGCCCACAGTGCCCATGTGGTGCCCCCTGCTACCAACAGGATTACACAGGCACTGTCCTGTGACTCAGTCCAGACCTAGCCACAACTTTTTTTTAAAAAACAGAAATCTGATCTTTACAGCTTTAAAGCTTGTGCTAATTTCACCATTGTCCAGATAAATTTATTAGCATGGATTTGAGCCTTCAACCTGTTCTAGATTTGCACCTCACCCACCATCACCACACCTGGCCTCCACCACACCTCTCAGGAGGCCTGATCCTCTAATAATAAATATGTAAATATGGGATCATCCCTCACTGGAACTCAGTTCACATGACTGAAAGTCTTGTGATTTGTTCACTTACCATGCAACTGTTATCTTCCAAGAAGCTGTCAGATTAAACAGAATCTCTGCACATTTTCTAAGCAACCATAATCAGAGATAAGCGTTAAAATAAACCTTTGTTCATGGTGTTTTCCTTTTCACAGGCAGAATATCACTTTTTCATCTTAAAAAGTAGATGTTATCTTCATTATTTAGTGGTGAATAGTGGGATTCTTGGTGAGATTTAAAGGTCTGAGAAATTTGATCACTAACCTGTTTCAGAAGCCAGTTATTGCATTCTAATTTTTCAAAAATATTCTCAATACAGTTACTTCAGTTTTTAATATTACCTGTGTAGAATCTCATTAATTCTTTTCACTTAACCGTTGTGTGAATTTTTCTAAAAATAACTAGCCACATCAGTCAGATAAATCAAATTTTTTTAAAAAAAAGAAACCTTGCATACAGTCCACAATGCCCACCACTTTTTCAAAAAATCAAGATTTCAAACTAATCAGAAACTTGATGCCTAGTTCTGCATAGAGTTAAGTCAATTCACACATTTCCTTTTCTAATACTTTCTCACTGATCATGACAGAGGTTTCTGAGAAAAGAGGGTTTATCTTTATAGTAATAATCTCTCCTAAAAATCAAATTGCCAGCCTTAGTTTGATCATATAACTCAAATTATCAAAAAATCAATCCAGAATATTCATTAGGTTCCCTTATGTGAAACACCATGGGAAGCTACGAGGCGCCTGCCTTCCAAGACTTTATAATCTAGTAGCAGCAATATGTTATATACATAAATGACTATAAATAAACAGTATTCAAAAAGTACTATTTAGTGAATGAATAAATGTGCAAAAGACTGGATTGCATAAGTGATACAGGAGGGTGGGAACATGTGTATCTGGAATTGGAAGAAAAGTATTATAACAGTGGAACCAGACTTCTAAGATGTGACCTGTGCTTCCAAGATGGATAGGATATTAATAGGTAAAATTGGAGAGATGAAAATAAACTTAGTTATGGGAATGATATAAGCAATAGCAATCAGACAAATTCTAGAGTTCAAGCTTATCACATTAAACAGAGCAGATAATGTTGCAAAGAAGTGGATAATAAAAATTGTAGCCAGATTTCAAAGAACCTTGAATGTCAAGCTAAAAACATAGGTCTTGTTTTTCCTGTAGTTACTGGTGTTCTGTGAAAGGTTTATGTTGAGGTGAGCAGTATGATGAAAATCTCATGTCTGTGCCCCCTTGACTGCTAGCCTTCATTATTCAGAAAAAACATGGAGTAGTAGTAAGAGTATGTCTATTTGCTTAAGATTAGTTCTACCACTGACTGTGTGACCTTTGTCAAGTTATTTACCTCTCTGTGCTTTAGTTTTTTTAACTATAAAATAAAGATAATTCTGAGGATGGTGATGATCATGATAATGATAGTTGTAAGGAATAATGTCACACCCATTAGGATGGCTATTATTAAAGAAATAAAATAAGTATTGATGAGATGTGGAGAAATTCAGACTCTCCTGAATTGCTGGTGGGAATGTGAAATGGTGCAGGCAACTGTGGAAGACAGGATGATAATTCTTTGAAAAATTAAACATAGAATTATCATATGATCCAGCAATGTCACTTCTAGGTACATACCCAAAAGAACTGAAAGTAGAGACTCAAACAAATACACGCACACCAGTGTTCATAACAGCATTAATCGCGATAGCCAAAAGGAGAAAACAACCCAAATGTCCATTAACAGATGAATGGACAAACAAAATGTGGTATATACACAGAGTACAATATTATTCAATCCTGAAAAGGAATAAAATTCTGATACAAGCTATAGCATGAATGCCCTTGAAAACTTTGTTATGTTAAGTGATATAAGTTAGACACGAAAGTACAAATATCTTTGATTCTACTTATATGAGGTCAAGTTCATGGACACAGAAAGTAGAACAGTGGTTACTAAGGGTTGGAGAAAGGGAGCAATAAAGAGTTATTGTTTAATGGCTACAGAGTTTCAGTTTGGGATGATGAAAATGTTCTGGAGATGGACAATAGTGGCAGTTGTAAGACAATGTGGAGGTACTTAATGTCTCTGAAATGTACACTTAGAAACGGTTAAAATGGTGAATTTTGTTAGGTATATTTTATCACAATAAAAAAATACTTCATGTTCTTTCATCACTCCCATATTATGTTGGCATACTCGTTTAATTAGATTGATATGAAAGCATGGCTGATTACGAACAATCATAGAACAACAAAAGAGAGAGATTAAATGATCCATGGTTGAATTCTTATTAGAATGTCCCAAAAGAAATCTTAGGATATAAGTTTCATCTGGTTGGATCAATTATTCTTTTCTTTTCTAGGAAAACATTGTCTATTAATGAAGAAATTGCATTTTATGTGCTAAAATATACTCTCTAAACCTAGTCTGTTTGCCTTTAAAAATGGTATATCGTCCATAAAGCAATAGTTCCAAATTTTAATGTTGTTTGCATAATAAATATGAAATAATATGCATTTTAGTCTCCATAATCTTTAAGATTCTGAAGAGGGACTTTTCACCACAGAAAGCTGTAAGTATTTTTCCCTGACTCTTGTCTGTTCCTTTTGCACATCCTCTGAAAAAATGGATGTGACCCAAGTGCGGCTCTGAAATTGTTGCCTTGTAAAGATATCCATCTGCCCCTTTCATTGTCTTCCTAGTCATATCTGACTGGGTTTGGGATGTCCAAACACATTTCTGTTATTGTCAGCACTACAGAGCCAAAAACTCTTTGGACAGGCAAACTGCATTACAAGCTATTGCCTTATGTGTCCTCAAAAGAATTGCCTTCTCCTGGATCCAGAACCATTATAATTAGAGAGAATGTGGAATACTCAATGGGGAAAATAATTTATTTGGTATTAGACCTGCTATCAAAAAGAATTTTAAAGATGAAGCAACAGAAAACAAAACAAAACACATCAAATGTCCAAAAATTGTGGTATTTTAAACTTGACCTTTCCTAATGGCTGGTATTTCAGAAGTTACTATTTTTCATGAATGTTTTAAACAAAATATATAAACTATATGAAAAGGCAGAGTTCCTATTTATTCTCCTCTAGAGTGTAATCACAGGGCCAATTAAAAACTGAAGCAGAAAAAAATTTTTGAGCTGGAGGTTTTTGTTTGTTTTTTAAATGAATAAGCATAGACATGAATTTTATTGTTTTCAGTCCCAAAGATTCTCTGGCCAGTCTTGAATTATAATGTGCTTCTGAGCTGCTACCTCTTAAGGCAGAAATATTATAGATGTACACTTTTTGAAGAGTACTTCTGTTTTCACAAATAGAAAATTCTACAAGTTTTCCAATAAAGTCAAATAACTACAGGATAGATAACTTGATGTCATAGCACTAGATTTATTAATCCAATTGTCATTTATCAGTGCCAGGTACTGTGTCAGATAGGCAGTGAGAATACAAGATGAATAAAATACTTCACCTTTGAAGAATATAGTGTCTTGTGGCATGAGCAAACAAAGGTAAAGAAATGATAGCTATCCCCCTCCCCTGCCTCTGGCTACATCAGACTGGGGATAAAACCAAAGGTAAGATAATAATAAATGCTGTCATTTCCTGAAGGTGTCTCATGAAATGTCGTGCCCCGAGCCCTTAGCCTCTGGGCTGTGTGGAGTTGCTCCAACCTTCACCCTGAGGTCACTGCCTTAGAGCAGAGACAGTAAAGAGTGTTCTATTCACAAGAATGCCATTTGCTTTGTTTACAATCTTGCCTGCAACCTTTCCTATATAGGCAAGCAGTGCCTGTACCATCTGCGACTAGAACAACCGCAAGGTTTCTTTTCCTTTCCACATCCAAAGGACATGTGAAAATACCCATGCTGGAGCCCCATCAGCAGAAAGTCTGATTTAATTTGTTTACTTTTTTTTTTTTTTAATGGAAGTGATTCTAACCTGCAGCCAGTTTTGGAGACTTCCATCCTAAGTGATTTCTCATTATAATAAATTCCTGGATTTGACCAACTGAGGCAGTGAACAAATGACACAGTCTCTTGAGTCTCCAGTCAATGAAAGGATTTTTGGTTGGCCTTTCCACCCCTTGTTTCTGGGCCCTGATATTGCTTCTCAACAGGACAGGAAGAGACTGAAGTCAGAAAACACTTTAACTATGTGCTTGTCTCTTTTTGTCTACTAGCCTGAAAGCTTTTTTAAGGTAGAAGTTATTTTCTTCTTCTTTTCCTTTTTGTTTTCTTATAGTGGAGTTTGGCAGAATATAGGTGTTCATTTAAAAATAAATGAGGGAGGTAGTTAAAAAAATGAATAGTTTCCTCATATTTGAAGTCTTTATAATCTTTCCTCAGCAGAAATGAAATTCAGAACTCTAAAATGGCTCCAAAGAAACTGCTCTAATTAAAAATTTTAAAATAACAATAATATTGCTCAGTACACCAACAGCAGATCCTACTACTACTACTACTACTGTCCCATCCCTCTGTGCCTTTTACCACGTTCTGGCACTGAGTATCTGTCAGAAAGTTAGCAGCTTTTAAGTCAGTTATGAGACCTAGTAAAAATTACAAAAGCAAAAAAATCTAAGCCTACAATTATGAAAGCACTACATTTTATCCACTATTATGGAAAACAAAAACACTATTATGTTTTGAAGAATTGTACTTATCATTGGTAAGTTTTCTGTTAGTCTTTCTTGATTTAAAGCTAACGGGTCAATGAAATTACTCAAACTATGGCCAGCTGTAGAACGGCAAAAATTTATTACATGATTTGTTTGTTTGTTTTATCTATATTTATTTTTGTCTGGATTTCCTTCATTCAAGATCCAGCACTTCTCTGTACCGACATACTTTGTGATTAGACTGGAGGACCACAGAGTATAATGTAAAGGAGTGCAGAGAGCATTAAGAGTCAGGAAAAAGAACTAATAAAACTTAGCTAAACCTTAACAGCAGACCACTCCAGAATAGTAAGAGATTCAATGTCTAAACTTAGAGAGAGACCAGATCAAAGGAAGAGAGAGCGAGAGGCCAGCCAAGGGCTATTTGAATCCTAGTTTACTAAATCCCCATGGTTTACAACTCTGATATCCACCCTGGCAGGGCCCTTGCTTATTTTTATACTGCTTCTCACTTTAGGTCCCTGTATGTTAAACCAGCTAATAGCCTTTGTTAGGGAAAGAGTGAGTGCTGTTCAGGTGCTAATGCTGAGACCGCAGTATCATTCACTCACACAGCAGGAAGAAACAAACATTCCATAATTGGAATGGTCAAAGGAAAGTGGGGAAATGTAGAATCTAAGCATTAGTAAGATTAGTAAATTAGCATAAGCATAGCCATCTTAGAAACCTAGAAACCATTTTCTGAGAGTGTGACTCAGAGGAAAAAAAAAAAAAAAAAAAAAAACCCTGGGCCTGGGTAAGGCCTTGAAAAACAAGTTAATCATGAGCACCGGGTGGTGGGCAGCTGTGACCCTTGGTCAGCTAACCTTGGTCAGTAAATCTTACATACCAAGCTTATCGTGCAGAACCTCCCTAACCATTGAGGAGTAGTCTTACCCTGCCCTTGCTTAACCCCAGGATATATGTCTTGCAAGAATAATGTATAGTTATAGAAAATTGCTATGAGTTAAGTGCTTTGAAATTGCTATATAAACCCTTGGCTCTGAGTGCTCGGGTTCCTTGTTGAGACCCGCTGCATCGGGCTGACTTGGACCTCAGCTAGCTGGCTGAATAAAGACTTTGCTTGAATTTACATCTCTATGCCTGTGTAGTTTGTTCTCTGGGGAAGCCTCGGAAGCCTGGACCCTAACATATAAAACATCATACAGGTTTATCCCCACTTCTGAAAGTTCACTTTACGCAACTTTGGGTTTAAGACTGTGCTCCCTAATAGAAAGAAATCCAAAGAGGATTTTCACTTTTATGAAATGGTAATTGCTTCTTTGCTTTACTACATTTCAGTTTACAAAAGGTTTCATAGGACGGCTCCGCTTTTGGATAGCAGGGGAAACCTGTAATTAGAAAAATATCAGTAGTGCCTAATAAAGTTAGAGCTACTGAACACTGGAACATTAGCAAGCATCTTGTTTGCTATTTAACATCCAAAGTGTAAATTCTCTCATTATATATACCAGAAAAAATCCTTATGTGTCCGAATCTGTCATCAGTCTCCTGAGGCAATCACGACAAACTCTCACAACACAGGGACAGTAACATAGCATGTGAACAATGAATCTGAATGAATAGGGAAGCTCTGAAGATAAGTCAAGGTGGTCCATCATTCCTCCAATTGACTAGATATTCTATTAAATTAGTATTAGCCAATTTTAAGGTTAACTAGAACTTTTTCTAACTTTTAGCAATTATATTGTCTACTTTAGGCCAGGTCTACACTTTATACTCTTCTCAAAAAGTTAGACTGAAAACAAATATACTCTCAATAATGAATTCAATCTCTGGTAAAGTAAAATATTCATATACTAGCTAGCCAATATTTTTGTTACGATTTTATCATTAAAATTGATAGATCAACAGACAATTTTTTAGTTGTTTCCTATAGTTCCCTTTCCTTTTTTTTAAAGCAATGCACTGGATTACTTTTTTAATGAGGCAATATCTAGCAAATACTGATAGACGCAATGAAGTATTACTTCGGGCCTGTGAGGAAGACAAAGAGATTAGACCCATTCCACAAGCTTTACTCCCTTACCTATCCTCTTGCAGTGTTTTCTATTTCAAAGGCATCACTAGTCTTGGAATAGAAATCTGACAATCCTGTCTGATATTTCTCTCTCTTACCATATGCATCACTGCTGTCTAGACTATATCAGTACTTTCACAAAATCCTGCCAATTTTAGATCATCAGCATTGCTTAAATCTATTCATATTTTGCCAGCTCTGCCACAAATACTTTACTTCAAACCACCAAACTACCACTGTTTCTCACCAGATATTTCTTTTAATACCACCTCACTATGGTCCTCTTATCCTTCTCGATTCTTCTCCATTTTAGAACTAGAGTGATTTGCATGTTAAAATGCAAATTTCATCACGTCTACTTTTTTGCTATTCTAGGATCAATACCAAAACCTTAACATGACTTTCATCGCCTGACTGGTCTGCTTATGCCTCATCTTCACCATGAGCCCCCTCATTCCCTGCCTTCTACACATATGAATGACCTTACTTCAATTTCTGGAGCATGGCATTTGTCACAGTGTTTAATTGTGTGTTTTAACCCATGTTCAGCAAGCGCAAGGCATAGAGTACAAGGTAATAAATATCTTGGTGAACGCGCAGATGAATGAATGTGTGTGTTAATGAATGAAGTATAATGTTGCAGGATAATGTCATACTGGTGGATATGAAATGCTAGGACTCTTGCTCTATCTTGAAATTACATATTTTAAATTGTTTTCTTCATACATAATCCACTAGTCAGCACCATTACATACTATGCCAAGTAATGAACTCAGGTTACAACTCAAAGTAAAAGTTATTCGATTTACATGACAAGAGATGTTCACGTGCACTATGACTAGGAATAGAAAGCCTACTTTATCATAGGCATTAACTATAATATCTTTCATTTGCAGTTTTAATCCACAGAAAATATCTCTATATGAAGATGTTCAATAATAATTGTAAACATAGAAAAACTCACATTTTGAGAAAGGCACAGATGCTTTTGAGAGTAAAAAATAACTTCAACAGCAATTTCTTTGAAAGATTCATTTAAAATAAATGTGTGGTTTAGTCTGTTTTCTGAATGGGAGTGCTGAACTGATTTTGAACTGGAAGTTGTAATTTAATACGGTCATTCTGTATATGAATCCATGGATAGAGACCCAATTATGTGGAGAAGGGAAAAATAGAAGATTAATATCTACTATGAACTACACAATATAATAAGGATTTAATATATGTTATCTTTCTTAATCCTTACAACAACCTAGAGGGTTACCTGCCATTATATCTACCTTACTGCTTGGAAACAGAGCCTGGGAGATTACACAAATATTAAGGGGTAAGTCTAGGAATGGGTCTAGTTTGACTCTAAAGGCATCTCTGATTTCCTGTGACTAATTGCAGAACTCCCCTTCTCTTTATTTTTCCTTCTCAATAACCACCATAGATCTTAATTTGGAGGATATTTTCCCATATAGATTTCCAAGTTACTGAATTCTTGTTACTCCAAGTTACTCCTAACTCTAGTTATGGAATATACTTCAGTAGTCTTGATTTTTCTGGCTTCATTTCTACCATTCTCTGAGTGAGATGATCTATCAAAGATCAATCACTGACTTAAAACTCTTTCCCTTTTGAAATTTATTGTTACTTATATGAATAGAAAATGTTGAAATTTGAGGATTCTGGTTTTATCAAAGATATTTGCTATAAAAATGTTCCTGTGCATCTTCAGTGACCTTTTAATTATATGTTAATATTATCTCTCTCCAAAGACTGTATGTTAAAGGTGCATTTCTGGGCTATTCCCTGTTTCCTGTAGTCTAACTTGACTTCTCACAAAATATTATAAATTCTAAAGGAAAACATTTTAAAACCAAAAGTTTTAATAACAAATATTTGGACAAAGAGTAAAACGTTTTGATGTCTTCTATACAATGTAGATTATTAGACTCACAGATTTTGCTTTAATATTATTAAGTGAAAGAGATGATTGGTTAAATTTTTAATGTTCACATGCATAGTCTCTAATTTTATAGGTGGCCCTGCTTGAATTAATCTATTAAGATGTAAACTCATTTTATATTGCCAGTAACTAGCTAAACATTTCACTCCTTCTTTTATGCAAAAAGAAAAAAAAGTACTTGTTTTTTCATGAAGATTTTAGTTCAAATAATGACTCATGTTTTTGAAAAAATGGCATATATCATCACTGAAAACAGAAATACGATCTGCTTTTATTGAGAATTAATCCTGTGGGGATTGACAGAAAGGCAATAGAACAAATTTTATTTAAATATGGAATAATACTACATTACTATAAAACACTGTCAAATAAAAACAAATTCAGACTTAGATCAGAAGAGAGTTTCTTCAGAAAAAAGAGTATTACAAAAGGAAGAAACTTTCAATCTCAGAAATCTTCAAGCATCTCAAAATTAATCAGAAAAAGTCTTCTGCTGTAGGTGACAGAGAGGTGTTATGCGCTGAATTTTGTCCCCCCAAAAGATTTGTTGAGTCCTAATCCCCAGTACCGCAGAATGTTACCTTACTTGGAAACCAGGCCACACTGCAGATAGTTAAGATGAGGCCGTGCTGCAGAAGGGTGAGCCTTGAAGCCAGTATGGCTCTAAGAAGACCATTTGGAGATACCAGGAAGAATGCCTTGTGAAGATGGAGGCAGATACTGGCATGGCTCAGCTGCAAACCAAGGAGTGCCAGTGAGGAACCGTCAGCACCAGATGCTGGGAGGAGGCAGGTGAGGATGTCCCAAGAGTTTTACCGGGAACATGGCCCTGCTGACACCGTGAAAGCTTTTTGGACTTCTAGCCTCCACAGCTATAAAATTGTTCATTTCTGTTGTTTTAAGCCACCCAGTTAGTGGAAATTTGTTATAGCAGGCTTAAGAAATTCATACAAGAGATAAGTCAAGATTAGCAGAAACTTCTAAAAGGACGTTAAGCAAGGGAGAGGAAGGGCCCGTGGCGACAGGAGAGGGGCCCTGCGTGGTCGGCCCGGTCCCCGCGAGCGGAATTCACCTGAAGGAGAGAAGGCTGATTAAAGTTTAATCAAGACAAATCAGAGGATAAGAAATAGGCAGTTGTGAACACTTGGTCAGCATGAAACTAATTTTATTTGAATTCCAATGGAAAAATAATTAAGTGAAACTGAAGAGATTGGTGAAATTCAGCTGTTTCTCCATTTCAGTTTCCAAAGGACTTCTCTAAAGTAGACTATTATATAAGAGGTAAGCGTTCATGTTTTGTTTCATATTGTTTAACCACAGGATTAAGCTTTAGACTTTATCTTTTGATTCAGTACTAGGAGAGACAAGATTTAGCATATGTATACATGCTTTTCATCTCCTAGAGTTCCAGGCCAACTGGTAGGTATTATTAGTTTTATGTTGTAAATGTTGTAACTTCCACATAATTCCCACAATTTTTCATCAATCCATTGATCAGGGTCTCCATTCCTGAAATATTTCTTTCCATCCATCTTTTGGCTGGCCAAATTTTGCTAGAGAAGCATATTCTTTTTCCCAATTTTAATAACAGTCTCCTTGTTCTAAGTTTTTGCATTCTTGATAATATCTCTCTTCATTTAAACTTGAAGGACAATTTGCCTAGGTATAAGGTTCTTCAGTCACACTTTCTTTTCCACAAAATTTTGTAAATACTGTTTTGTTTTCTGGCACTGAATGGAACATTGAGAGATGCCCCAGGTCAATCACAGTGATTGCTCTTGTCCATGACTTACTTTGTAACTTCCCATCTGCTAAGATGCTCTTAGATTTTTTCCTTTATTCTCTTAGATTACTAAATTCATCAAAATATAATTTGGTATTAAACATTACATATCAGTTTGTCCTAGGGGCACTGTATGCTGTTCTGATCTGCAAATTAAATTTTCAAAAAATTATTTATTTACTTATTTATTTTTAATCTCTTTGGTTCTCTGCTTTTGGAGTACCAACTATGCATTTGTTGGATGCCTACTGATGGATTTTTACTTCAATTATCAACTCTAAAGTTCTTTTCACGTTCTTGTTCTTTTCTATTTTGTTTTGAGTGGTTTCTTCAAGTCTGTTCATATTTTGCATATCTGACATTATTTTATTTGTGTTTATTCTAGTTTCTAGTAGTTCTAATATAGCTCATACATACTACAGATTTCTGGTCTCAATTTTGTTTTTTTTAAATGATTTCTTCAAGTTTCAGTTCACAATTCTAGTTTTTGGTGTTTCCAACATGGTGCATGTCTCTACTCCTATTTATTTTTGTTTTCTATTTCTATTTTAAGCTCTGCCTCATAAATTTTAATTTTTTGTTACTTTATGATCTCCTTTGTACTATTGTGTCTCCTTTTTCAGCTCTCTTTCTCTGTGTGGGTGTGTATATATAAGATATAATACATACATACATATATATATATATATCTTAGTCTGCTTGGGCTACTATTAAAAAAAAACACCATAGACTGGGTAGCTTATAAACAACAGAAATTTATTCTCACAGTTTTGGAGGCTGAACTCCCTTATCAAGGTGACAGCATGGCCAGGTGAGGGCCTCTTTGGATCGCAAACTGTCGATTCTCTATGTATTCTGACATGGCAGAAAGGGAAGGGTAAGGAGGCTCTCTAGCATCCCTTTTATAAGAGCATTGATCCCATTCAGGAGAGTTCCACCCTTATGACTTAATTACTTTCTGAGGACCCCAACTCCTAATACTAGCACACTGGACATTAAGATTTCAACAAATGAATTTGGAGGAGATACAACATTCAGACCATAGCAATAGAGAGAAAGAAAGGCAGAGAGAATTGTAATTTCTTTGAGAGCATGGGCAATTATTTGTCAGACAATTGTCTGTGTCTCCTTGGTGATTACTTATGAGGTGTATGCCTAACACTTACTGAGTGTTTGCTATTCTTAGACACAGTTCTAAGCCATTTATTCTAATTATCTGATTTAATATAAGTGATTCATTTGCTTACATACGTTATTTTACTTATTTTTTTGCACATTTCTTTCTGATTATTGGTCAAGTTTGAAGGAATGAGATGAATTACTGCTGGAAACTATAAAGCAGTGTGGCAATGAGGATATTGTGGAGTAAGCTGAAGTTGTCAACAGACTCTATTGGATTTGTTGCCTCCAACACCTCCTCCCAAAATACATTATTTCTTACATTATTGGAATGTTTTCCCTCATGGTCTTATAGCCAGTATTGCATAAAGAAAGAAAAAAATCACTTTATGTCCATGGCTGCCTGGCCCTTACTAGGACTTCTTACCCCTTCGTTCTATTCTTTCCCAGCAGCAATTCACCACTCAGCCTTCTTTTCTCCACCAAGCTCATCTTAGACCAGGAATTGCAAACTCAGGTACCTACCAGGACCAGATATATAATACCAAATATACCAGCTTTGATAAACCAGTCTATTTTTTACATGAAAAAAGAAAAAGATTTTTTAAAGTTTATATACTAAAACATTTTTCTCCATGGCCTTAGTCAAACTCCAGTAAAAACAACAGTTATAAACAAAAAGATAAACCAACATACACATACACACACACAATAAAATAAAATAAATAAAAATATGAGGAATAGAAACAATGCACTGATCTCAGTGAAATAAGGAAGCTACCACAATGCTCAACAGCAAATTATTAAATTAAGCCCACCAATCATACACTGAGAAGGAAACCGAGGTAACACGCAAAGAAGCTACACATCATGCTTCTGACCTCCAGAAGGACACAGGTCTTCCCAGAAAATGATTTTCCCCATCCTGAAAGGCATATCCAAAAATCTCTATCTCTGTCTCTATCTATCTAGCTTTCTGTCTATGTTTTAAAGACTTCTTCAGCGCTTACTCTTCCTATTGCTATGGCTTACAGAGTCAGACTCACTTCTTCAGAAAAACATAATGCCTTTTTCTTAATGCGGGGAGTAAGTGATACCACCCATTAATCCTACTTTTCCTTGTAGAGTTTAACTAAGCGCTATCTGCTAGTGTAGTGGTTGTCCATTGCTGCTTTCAGAACTGTTTCTCATAGATTAACAAATTAAAGGTAGATCATGACTTTTCCTAACAAATTACATAGAAACAAATAAACAGAACTTTTCCTTTCCACTTTGGATGAGTTGTCACTAATTCAGGGGGACAACACCGATTTCTAATGTTGGCCTGATAATCTGGATGGCAGTTACTATGATTTTGATGAACTTTTAAATGGTGTGGCATCTGAATTATTTGTCTACAGATTCAATTGATTTACAGACTGAACTTTTCAAAACATGGGACTAATATTCATTATAGCATATCTTACATAATAAAGAAAGTTTCAAATCAATGTAAATATTTTATTTTGAGGTACTGAAGTAAACTGAAGTAAATGTTAAATTGCCATTAAAAATGTTCTTGACACATTTAATAAAATGTAAGATGTTCAATATATATTTACAAGAAGAAGGAAAAATGGAGAAAAGTCATGTTTACATGTATTTCATTTGAGAAAAAATGTAATATATGCAGAAATTAACTCTGACAGGAAATATATTAGTTTATTCATTGTTATTATCTCTGAGTCATGAAATTATGGATGATCTGTAATTCTTAAAATATTTTCTTTGAATCTTCTACATTGTCTCTGCTAGACATGCATTTTAGAATGAAAACAAATAAAATTTTATAATAAGTGACCTGTAGAAGAAAAAACAGAATAATAGAACTTGGTAATGAAAATGTTTGGAATTACTACTTTAATGCCATGATAGAAATTAGCAAGATAAAAAGAGAGGTAAATTAATTCCATTATTTCATTTCTTTCTTCCAAGATGACTCCTGAGCCTCTCTTTAGGTTTTAACTCTCATTAATCTTCAGCAATCACTTGGTTACTTGGCCAGCCTAGGAGAATGTTCAGTCTCAAAGTAAAAAAGAGATGTGATGTGCCTTCCTTGGTTCTCAAAACAAAAATGGTAAAATAAATAAAATTAATAAAAATAACCAAAGGAATTATAATTTTTTTTAAGTTAGCACTTTTTTCTTCTAGCACATTTTTCTTTTGGTATGTTGAATAAAATACACTCAGGTAAACTCTTTCAACATTTATGCAGTTGCCATAATTCCTAGTAATAATAATAATATCAATAATAATAATAATAATAATAATAAATACAGTGTATCTAAAGCATTTTAGCAATGAAAATCATATTATACAATTCAGGTTTTGCTTACTGAAACAACTAGAAATCGTTAAATACAGTATATATGATATTAATGGAAACAAAGGGCATTTAGTAAAGAAATAATTTAGTTCTTGGTTGTAAGTACCCTAGAATAACAAAAATATAAATTTTCAATTAAAATGAGTGAGTCTCCCAATTTAATAAGACTATTATTACCGTCCAGGTTTGAGGTGAAGAAGAGTGGCTTAGGATCAAATCTTAAGCATTACCAATCCTCACAATTCAATGATGAGATAAATGTGCAGCTGAGGCAAAGGAGAAAAGTCAGCATCCTGGTGATTGTTCTGTTTATTACTGTGCCTAATATAAGTCAGAATTCATTGCAGTTCCAAAAAGCTCTCTGAGAAGTATCTGATTAGTTATCTGAGAGAAGTTCTTTAAACATCTGATTATTTTGGAAAAACATCGAAACTATATTCCTAGTAGATAAAACACCTTTAATAATGGTTATTTTGTTGTTAGAACTTGCTTCAAAAAAATTGTATTCAACCATTTTACTGATAAAAACTATAGGTGTGTATATATTATGTTCTCCAGGGAAAGCCTTTACCTTAAAGCCTTCTTGTATGTTTTCAAGGCTCTTGTTCTCAGTCAGAAACAGAGGTGAGGTCAGGAAGAGAACCCCAGCCCATTCAGCATTAGGGTGTCAGCTATCACCACCAGTAGGGTTTATGACAAATGAGAAGCCAGGCTTCCAGCTGAATTTCAGTGTACTTATTTTTGTTTTAATGTATGTGTGAATCAATTAATCCTGTCATAGAAGGGCATCGTAAACTGTGTGCCAGAGTTAATGAGTCAGCCATTATCACATCATTACACCAGCTGGCATAATGTAGCATGTGTTGTTTGTCATAATATACACTGCCATGCTTAACAACCATTAATTGTTTACACGAGCAGTCATATTTTTCTTCAAAGAACCTTCAGCGACTGGTTAATATTTTGAAGGCTTTTTAAGTGAATAACTATTACAAGGAAAAGATACTCTCACTAAGATAACCCACAGTGTAAGAGACTAAAACGGGGGAAGACTTTTGGAAGACAATGAAAGTCTTGAGGACCTTTGAAATAAAATCTCAATGCTGCAGAATCAATTAAATCACAAGACTGCCTTGCACAACTGACTCACTACCATTAGAAATGACTCACAAAATGAAAGGGAAGATACTGTCTTAAGAAATGTTGGTGAATGGAATTCTCTGTTAGTATGTTTTTAGAGGGCCAGTGAGGCCTGTACCCAGGATTCATGTATTACGACCAGGATTTCCTGAGAGAAAACACAACTGTGAGTTTCTACACACACACACACACACACACAGTTTATATGTACATATACAGACATGTATACATATATATGTATTTTTAATCATTATAAAAAACTGCATTTGTGGTTTTCTTCTGGTGAAGGGCAGTATGTGGCCATTACAGCCCAAAGTTACAGTTTGCCAGCTTTCTGTGGATGTGTTTTAGGTGTCCCTGCACAGTTTCATTGGTCATATGGCGTTTTCCAGCAGATATCACTAATAAAGGTAAAGTTTCCAAAGGTGTCAGAAGTCGAAATCACCATAACTGTTATCTGCTTTAACTCAAAGCTTAATCTCTTGGTGGAGATTTTGGTCTTAGGTTAATAATGTCTCAGGTAACCAAAGAGATTTAATGGAAACACAAATTTAATAAAATTATGAGTGATTTTACAAGCAAGTAAGAAACTAAACTGAACACAAGGAATTAGATTGAATGCAAATAATGAAAAAATTCCAATAATGTACAGGAAAACACTTTGCAAAGTTTATGTACTATAAACAACTATAATTATTGCTGCAATTGTGGTCCAGTTTTTTTTTAATTGACCATAAAGACTTTATGTTTGGAAAAAAATTATTGATTTTTGAGAATTTTACTTTTCAGGCACCAAGCTTTAAAAACATATATTCCATAATACATTTTTGTAAGTACAAACATGCACACTCATATCTTTGCATTTTGAAGTGGTACCACAAGTTTTTTTGCTGTCCTCTATAACTGCCATTGTATGTAATCCTCATCTATCTATATATATATATATTCTTCAATGACACAACAGAAGTCCTTCAAATAAACAAAGAAGAGCCAATGTACAATT
The DNA here is from genome assembly GCF_040802235.1 of Manis javanica. Classification (NCBI taxonomy): domain Eukaryota; kingdom Metazoa; phylum Chordata; class Mammalia; order Pholidota; family Manidae; genus Manis; species Manis javanica. Next base: position 109,883,117 of record NC_133160.1, read on the forward strand.
TTCTATGACTTACTTGGCTGGAGTTTTTCTCAAACCAGGGCACATAAGAATTTAAGGTACATAAGAATCATCATAGATGATTATGAAAAATGACAGTTCCTAAAGATTCTGATTCAGTTGGTTATCAGTTGTGTATAAACTGGGACCCAGTAATCTACATTTTAATAGCCCCCTACATAATATACAGTTTCTAGAGCATAAAAAATGGAACAATAATAATAATAATAAAGATAGCAATATGGTAGAAATAAAGGAAAAATAATAACTGAATTGATCAATAACTAGAACTGCAAAAATATATTACGAAAAGAAAATATAATATCCTGAGATGTTAAAAATATTTCAAACACTCCATATTTTTGAAATTTGTTTTAATATTGGAATGTTGACAAAATAGTGTAATAAAAGTGTAAAAAGTAAGAAGTATGCATAATTCCCTTCCATAATTTGATGATCTACAATTAGGTAAAAATATTTTCATGGAGCCAAATTTTCTCTGCAACATCAATACTTCCAGAGAGTGAAATGGTGAAATATTCAAAATAAGTCTGTGCTAAAAATAAACAAAAACAGAAACAAGATAAGTCTATGCTCTCCAACTTATTCTCCAAAAACATCCCAGTGATTTAGTTAATACTAGAGATCTCCCAAGATCCACAGAAAAAAAGTGGCTATATACAGAATGAAACAAGTGAAATTGCCAGCAGTCATCTGTTTTGACCCACAAAAAATGGTGATTTCATTTAGTTCAACCTAATATCAACAGTGGAAAATATCTAAACCACATATTGAGTCCTGAGCCAGGATCGCTGACCTGGAGGCCACACTGACATTTGAAACAGGGAAGACCATGAGAAAAGGATTAATGAAGGCAACTTAGTCCGTGAGTACTCAAGATATGTCTTACATCATGGATGAAATAGAAAAGGAAATGTGAGCCTTTCCTGGAAATAAAGCAAAAAAGCTATAAGGCTTTCTTGCTTTGGGGTTTTTCTTCATTCTGGTCCTTTGCCTGGAATATTATTTGGAATGACTAGCTTCAGATCTCAGACTCAATGTCAGTTCTTCAGACCCTTTCAAGCCATCCCATTTAAAACAAGTCCTTTCCAGCCCATTCTCTCTCATGCCACCTACTTCTTTTCCCTGACACCACATATCAACATTTGTGATTATATACTTGTGTTTTTGCTCACATCACAATAGTCTGTCTCTTCTTACACTACTCTAAGTTCAAGGAGGACAAGAACCATGTCTTTAGGTGTACAGTTAGAATTTGTTGCATGAATTAACTAGCTAGGTCTACTTTTTTTTCCATTAATAAACCCCTGTTTTTCTTTCCATTTAAAGTGTTAGGAATACCCCCAAAAACTAATTTTGCCAAATAAACATAATGGAACAGTAATCTCACTTTCAAACATAACTTCAAATAATTAAGTTGCATGTAAATAATGAATAACATCAAAAGGGGAATCACCTTTATAATTGTTAACATCATACACTACATAGTATTATTCTGGTTGGCAAGATATTTTGTCATGTTCTACAAACAAGATACTTAACTATCAAAACTCAGAGAACTCTTTCAACTTTGAGGAGGTTTAGAGCAGCTTAAAGAGAAAAGAAGGTATGATATTTAATGCAGTAGAAAGGTAAACTTATTGCTTGGGATAGAAGAAAAGATAAAATTTATTGCTTACATAATTATCAATTGGTTAAAGGGTACTGATTGCCTAGCCATCTCCTATTGGATACTGCTCTAGAAATATCCTATGATGCTACAAAAACAAAGCTGGACTATACACCAGTCATGAGATTGTTTCTTATATTGCTGTCCCCCTGAAAGTTAAGCAAATCAGGTATGTTGCACAGATAAAAATAAAAACACAAAAAAGAAAAGAAAGGGGAAGGGAGAAAAGGAAAGAAGGAAGGGAGGAAGAAAGTCCTTCAGAAATATATTAATGCAGTAAGAAAATACATTCAATAAATTATGTCATTTATAATCTGTTGAGAATTATTGAACTAAGAATTCAATATTCAATGAATACACCATAAAAAGAACAATGCCTTCAGTGAATTAGAGGCCTGTTTTTCTGTTTAGGCACATGGATTTTTTTTAATCATTACAGTAATTCTTGCTAACCAGTTTTAAGTGTAGTGTATTTTTAAGTAATCACTGCAGTCCTCCCAACAACTTCATGATCATTTCTACAAATGTTTATGAAAATCTTTATTGGAATTCTCAGAACATTTTTAGTCTTTTAGAGGGGTAGTGAAAATTTTATCTGAGCTAGATTAAAATCAATTTCATGGATGTGATAATTTTTTAAAAACTCCTTCAAGGTGATGAATGTGGTTTAGAGTCCTGTCCAACACTCTTATTGCTTTTTTCTTTATGAATGTGACATTTATTAACACATTTTATTCAATTATATCAATGGAATAAATACCTAATTTTCTTAAGTGTATCCATTACCCTAATAATGAAGATATGGGAAAGAACATCAAGATGAGGGAGCACTGGTGTTAATGTGCCTGGTAATCAGCCATTTGTCTATGGTTAGGTCACCACATCAGCACATGACTTTTTGATTCATTTTTGTGAACTTTGGAATACTAACAGACTAAATGCCTAACAGACTTTGATAAAATTATTCTTTCTTAATTTTAAACATGAATAATTCAATGCCCAGGAAATAAATTAGCCACACAATTTTTGTGTGTGTGTGAAAAAGTAGAATCAATTATCTCATTTCCCCTACTCATAAAACTCATAGGTCACAACTTTGCCTGTGATCTCAAATTGCCTCAAAATTATCACAGAACTCTTTCAATGTCCAATGAATGTTGTGTTTCTAATCTAATTATCAGAACTGCATAGTGTATCTTTCAGCTAAGTAATTTTGTTTTAAGACCTATTTCCAATTAAAATTCTTGGGTGAAGCCTGCTAATTGTTTTGATTGCAAAGGTACTATAATCTCCATAAGTGTCTAATTGAAGTCATCAAAAACAACAACACTGAAGTCAGCTCCAAGGGCTCCTGACTCCAGAACTGAACAATCTTGGGTTCCCCTGCCTGGACTGCTCTGCCCCAGACAGCCAGGGCTCCTGCCTAGGACCTTCAGGTCTCTGTTCAAGTAGTAGCTTCTCTGTAAGGCCTTTTCTGACCATAATAATTCTTGCAAACAACCCCTAATCTTCTTCATTTCCCACACTGTTTTTCTCCATGGCATTTCTCATCATCTGACATTTTATGTATATTTTATGTATCTTGCTAATTATCTGTTTCCTCCAACACAATGGAAGCTTCATGTAAGCAGGGATTTCTTGTCTGTTTGGTTCCCTGCTGTTTTCCTAGGGTCCGCAGGTGCAAAATTGATAATTATTGAGTGTATAAATGAATGGATGAAGAATGAATGAACCCAAACAGCCAGTAAACAAAATTACACACTTTGATAACAAAATATAAGTCTATGAAAACTGTATATCATAACTGATTTTGTCATGTCAGGAGCAAAAAGTGATAATACAAATATATTTGGGAAGCCTGGTTGACACAAAGTTTTATTGAAGGAAAAAACCTGAAGTTATAGTTGACTGGAGGCAAATTTGAATGCAGATAAAAGTCAGAAAGTAGTTTGCATTTGTTGTTCATTATTTGGAATTAATCAGATCTATGTTAGAGACTTATTCTAAGCATGAAAAAAGCTTAAATACTAAATACAAATAACCCACTTAATTAAGAGGTGTTATTAAACTTTAATATTTATGAATTAAAAGTAGCGTGTGTGTTATTAGAATTTACTGAATGTTTAATATTCTGCTAAGAAGTCTGGCTGCAACACAACATTTGGCAATATAAGAAAGTTCCTCTTACGCATACACATAGTTGGAGTTCCCAAAATTTCCAAGAAGAATTATTTGATTTTGTTTTTAAATATCATCAGTGTGAAAAAGATTCACACATATATTCACAAAAAATTACTAACATACATTTCATAGCACTATTTGCAATATCCCAAACACTGGAGATTGTCCAACTCAGTGTTATTGCGCAGTATGGCTGTTTAAGTATAAATTTCCATTACTTACTTTAAGCTTCATCATTATCAACTTAGTATCATTTGCACAAATGTTTTGGTGTATATTTTTCATAGAATGATTTTTTTTTGTCTTTTTAGGCTCTTTTTTCCTATAATGTTCCATTAAGAGATGTGTTTTAAAAATATGAAGCAATATTCATCAGGAAACTCCATTAAGAGAATGAAAAGGCAACCCACAGAGGAGAAAAGATATTATTAACACATGTACCCATCAAAAGACTTGCTCAGACACTTTACAAAAAGGGTATCTGAAAGCCCAACAAATGTGTAGAAGTGTTAGTCATCAAGGAAATGAACATTAAAACAACAATGTGATATGACAACACATACATGGGAATGGCTAAAATAGAAAGTCTGTAATATCAAGTGTTGACAAGGATGTGAAGCAATTAGAACACTCATAAACTCCTGGTGAGTGTAAATTTGTATAACAACTTTAGAAAAACTGTTTTACAGTATCCATTAAAGCTGAACATATGCATACTTGTGACAGCAATTCCATTCCTAAGTATATACCCAGGAGAAAAAGATTCACACATATATTCACAAAAAATTACTAACATACATTTCATAGCAGCACTATTTGCAATGTCCCAAACACTGGAGATTGCCCAAATACACATTGACAGTGGAATAAGTTTTAAAACTGTGGTACATTCACCTAATGCAATCCTATACAGCAACTAAATGGAGTGAACTACAACTGGATGAAACAACAGGTATCATTCTCACAAACATTATTTCGAGAGAAAAAAGTTGGACATAGAAAAGTACATTACATATTACTACATTTACATAAAAACATACAAAACTAATCTATGCTGTTAGAAGTCAGGATACTACTTGGGGTGGCAGAGTGTAAGTAACCAAAGAGGACACCAGAGGGAGATCCTGAGTGTATATAATTTTCTTTGTTTCTGGTTATTTATGAGTATTTAATTTGTGAAAATTCATCAAGCTGGACACCTATAACATATGCATTTATATGTATTAAATTGTGCTTCAGTGAAGTCTATCTGAATAACCAGAACACATATTTACATAACTTAACTGTCCCCAATGTGCATGTTCAGTGACGTTTTGTGGTTATCATCAATTTTTTTTCCACTGGAAACTGGAGTAGGTAGCTCTGTCCCTCTGACTACATGGTAAAAGAGCTACTTGTTGAGGCTACAGATGAAAAGGCTGAGGGCAACTCCAAGGCTACTTCCCAGGTGTGCCACCTCTGCACTCACACAGGGTTCTGTGCTTAGAAGGGCCCTGCACTTGGTTTACAGTTCTGCTGTTACCATCTTGAAATTCTTAATAATTTATTAACAAAAGGCTTGTGTTTTCATGTTACAGTGACCCATAAGTTATGTGACAGTCTTGGGTAACTCATTAGCCTTTTTTAAGTATCTGAGGTGGTCTCCATATTTAGAAGTTACAAATAAATAAGCTTATATTTTGAAGGAGAGACTTTGTTTAGAAGTAAGAAAAGTCTGGCAGCTCAGTAAGGTAGTACCTTATATGTGGATACTCAGAGGCACAAAAAAGAATTAAAAAACTTGTTGCTGGGGTAAGTAATGACAGTTTCAAGATGGAAGAGAATGATTATTAGGGAGTTATTGTGGAACAATAGGCAATCAGGCCAAACAATATGGCATATCATTCCTACCTGCACAATTCTATGATATGTTTTAGTAACTTCTCCTTAATTTATATTAGCATGTCATAAAAACATTTTTACAGAAAATATTCCCTTAGGAACATTGAAAAGATGGGTTAATAGTGTGAATTAGTTCAAAGGCATGAGATTCATTCATTCATCCAGTCAGCTTGCCAGCCATCCTTCTAATCATCCATTTACTCTTTCACCCATCTAGTCACTCATTGATAACAAAAAGAGTTGGCAGCAAAAGAAATACAAACATAACTCAGACCTGAGTTCTATCTGAAAGGAGATACAGCATATCTATAAGCAAATGTCAAACACAATAGAAAAAAATGTTCTGGTTGATATATTTATCGTTCAGGAAATTTGAAGGAAAAGCAATTACTTTAGGTTCAGAAAAATCAGAGATGCCTTTATAGAAAACAGTCTCTATATTAGAATTTGAAAGCTAGATAGGATTTGGATATGCACAGAGGTTTAGAAGATATTTTCCTCCCATTCTTTCTTCAATACAAAACTGAAGTTATCATCTGCACTACAAATTTTTCCCACATTATTTTTCTACCCACTATCATTGTATATTATATATACAATGGAATAATTTTAAGGACAGAAAAAAAAGATCCCACAACTACACATTAGGAATCCAGCAAAATGTAATATACATAACTGTAATAAAAAATAAAAATTTAATAAATATCAATTACTTCCTCCAAATTCCTTAGCTTTGAAAAACAGTGTAGTGAGTGGTTCACAGCACAGACTCTAGAATTTCAGGTCTGCCTGGGTTTGAATTCCAGCCTCAGCTCCTGATAGCTATGCAACCTGGGTTAAGTTACTTAACCTCCTATTTCTTCACCTGTAAAATGGGGACAAAAATATACTTTTCTATATAGGGTTATTGTGAGGATTAGATGGGCTAATGTATTTAAATGACATATATTATTATAATTATGCTATTATTCCAGAAACTGTAGTCAGTCTTTTATGTATATTTTGTGCATGGTATGATTTCAGAGGCATTGATATCCTAGCCTTATAAAACACCTTCTGTTACTCATTTCTTGTTGCCTTAACATCCACCATCAAAGATTCATTTATTTGCCTTAAATCTTGTTTGTCTTTTAAAATTAAGTTTATAGTTTAAGCTTGAGGGACTAAATTATGTTTATGCTTTCCTACCTTCTCCAGTTCCTATCATATTTTCCCCACCGTTGCACCTTATAGACTACCTTGGACAAAATATTTAGAGTGATCCTATTAAAATGGTGTTCATTGGCTGTCAATGTCAATCAAATCATCCCAAAACTTTGTGACTTTAAGTAACAATGATTTATTATTTCTCATGATTCTGTGGGTTAGGTAGGGTGTTCTTCTGATGGTTTAATATGGGCTTACTTTATGCAGCTGTGTTCAGCTGGAGGTTGTTGGGCTGGAAGATTCAAGATAGCTTCACTGATAGGCTTGGTTGTTGGTGTGGCTGGTGGCTAAGAAGCCTCAGTTCTCTACACAGCTTTTTATCCACCAGTAGCCTGGAATAGCTAGACCACAGACTCTGATGACAGGAGATGCAAATAATGAGCCATGTTTTTCTACCTATCACAGTGCACCCTCTGATTACACTTATTTCCATTTTTCACACATGCAAAAAATTGCTCATCCCTCTTTTCCAGCTCTCATCCCATTATAGCATCAGACTCAAACTCATAGTCTGCACCTGGTCCAAATATAGACATGACTGTTTAGCTGCATTCCTTTTGATCCAATCTGTTTTCTATTAAAACAAGTTTTTCAAGTCATTAAGATAACTGTCCTGCAAACACCCAACATATGATGGTGAGCAAGAGACAGAACTTTCTCTCTTAGACACTCCTTCTCACTAAGGAGAATAACAGAAAGCACATAGCAATCTTCATTTGTAATAACTCTGCAGTATAGCTAAGTGCATGCTTCTAGTTTCCAATGGTAACTGAATAGGTCCAAGATGGCCGTGGAGGTGCCTTGGTTCTCTTTCATACGGCTTTTCATCCTCCAAGACTAGACTGGCTCAGTACATGATGATCTCAAGGTAGCAACCAAAATGAGTAAAAGTAAAAGCTGCCTTTTAAGATTACCCGTTGGAAACAAAATAATGTTATTTGCCAAATTCTATTGGTCAAGCCAGTGACGTAGCCAGCTCATACTCTATGAGTGAGGAAAGAGACTTGTGTTAATTATCAGCAATTCTCTCTCAGATCCAGATGATCGAGTTTGGATCATGCTTGCATGTATTAGATTTGGTTGACAGGGGAGAGAAGTTGCTAGAAGGAGACTACTGAGCCAGAGGAAGAAGGGCCTGTCTTCCCCCACTTGGTTCCTGTCTGCCTGTGGTTCATGTAAGTATCACCCCATCATTGGCACTCCAAGGAATTCCTTCCCATTACAGGCACTGAACCCAGTTATCAGTTTTCCCAACACTTACAGCATCAGTGAAAGCTGGCCAGTATCCTCTCCTCAGGTGACTGATTTTTTCAGTTCCACGGTATACCTCTTCTAAGTTTGAAGTAAGTGGAAATTTTCCAACTATTCCAGCCTTTTTCTCCCCAACTCTGTTACTTGCTATAAATGTATTTCTTGGAAATCATTTAATCTCTCTTGCCCTCAGGTTCTACATTTCTGAATTAAGCAAAATAATTTCCTCTAGGTTCCCTCAGAAGGTTGATGTGAAAATCAAATGTAAAAATATAGACTGATGATAAGGATGATAACAGTGTGACCTCTAATAGATGGGACCAGGAGAGCCAGAAAGACAGGGTGTGCCACAGGAATCCCTGGAAAGCCTCTGCCAAGAAATGTTGAGGCAAAGCCATCTTCAGCTTCAGGATTACAGGCTCTTACAGTGGGATGCAATTAGAATGATTGGTTTTTAAATCTATTATGTATTTTGTGTGTGCCTGCCCTTCCCACAGAGTTGGAATTCAACTGTAGTCATTTACCCTATTTAATTAATTTTATTTCACTTTGCATATTTGGAATTAGGGGCTCAGGAATGTTGTATGTAAATATATGCAAAATAGCATTCAAATTGGTATTGAGAGCCAAAGTCCCGTTTTTTTTTTCTTTTCTTAAATGGGACTATATTATTGAAAAAAAAGGTCCTTCTCAGAGGCCTATTGTGTTTTAGCTGTTTAGAAAAGTCTTCAATGTTTAATCCAAGTTTATGACTACAGATAATATGAAAGTGGCTTTATACAATATTTAATACTGGAAAGCTCACAAAGTTAGCAACTTTTGTATAGTGACTTAATTCTCCTTTGCTCAAACATATTTCTGTACCTTTAAGAAATTAGCTGAAGAAGTAGGGATGAGGGGTGAGAAATGGGAGATGAACTGGCTACTGCCTCTCATACCTGACATGCTGTATGTCAAGCAACTAATTCATAAATTTCTATGAGATGAACTAATAAAGGCATTTTGTTTATTTTTGTAACTAAAAGAAGTCTAGAGAAAGAGATATCAAATCAGTGGACTTTTCTGTTCCATTCTGAAAAAAATGATTTTTTTCTGTAGTTAAAATTACACTAATTATATAAAGGCTCTCAATCTCTGAAATTGTGAAGTATCTATAATCTTCACGTTTTTATACAAGCTACACTATTATTTGAAGTATACTTAATAAATAATCTTTTCTTATAAAGCTCAAAGTAGTGCAAGTTTTTTATACAGAACACCCAAAAGGCGGTATTATAGCCTTAGTTGTACAGGGAAAGAAATGCCTGAATTCTGAAAAGTCCTTTAAGATGGTACACCTTTATTATTATTATTTTTTTGTCATACTTAATCTTTATGTGTTCTGACTACTAGTAAAAGAAGGTTTGTATCTCTATTCTAAGGCTACACCAATATGCTTTTGAAAATTTTTCAAATTGCAAAAAACTGATTTCACATAGCACTTCATAATTTCCCTCATCAAATCATAAAGACTATATTAAAACATCTGTTTTTGGAATATCTTGCTGACAGTAGAATGCTATACCCCCAGGGAGTCTCCTAATTTTGCATAAAATTTGCATACTCATAAATAAGTTAAGAAGGGGAAGTATATCAACTGCAAATAATGAAAGTATTTTCTATATATCCTTTTCATAATTGACTTAGAACAGACAACTACAGATTTTTTGAAAAATGACTGGATTCTCAATCACCTTTTAAATGAGACTATGAATTCTTTTTAAAGATTTCTCTCCCTCCAATTTTCCCTACCCTGCCCTCAGAAATGTAAAGGTAGCTCAAATTTCTTCAATATTCAGAAGCAAAATTTATTGCAACTGTGTGCAAATAATATTTAAAGTGTGGCATATATGACAGTCACTGAAACAGAATTTTATAGTAATATACACATACCCTATATTGTGAGACATACGGAGGAAGTTAGATTCCTATCTTTTCCCTCTCATTCTGGCACTAAACCACTTTATACTCATGTTTGGTAATTGACACAACCCAGTCAGGTACCAAGAAGTGCATCATGATTTTTTCATTTAGTTAACTGTGTACCCTCAACTTTCTGAGTTTGAAAGGCCATTTACCTTCTCCAATGTTTATTCTGGTTTCACACTAGTTAGAATAATAATGGAACACAGAGGGAAAAATACTCCATATACATAACTGTCAAATCTGGTTGCTACAGAGTCAGCATTCTTATATTATTAATGTAATATAATACTACATTATTATAGAAGACTATTAGCCTAATATAATAACTAGGAACTAGCTCCCTGATTAACATTAATGCCAGTTTCATATACTAGGCCAGTGAAAATGGAATAGATAAGTCCTTGATGAGTGAGGTTGCAGGGAAGACAGGGAGATACCTCCCCAAATTACCTTATACCAACCACTGGATAGTACACCAAATTACACAGTTAGAGCTGTATTTTTTATTTAAGATTCTAGCTGTTGTTTAGATAACAATATTTGGGGGAAGGGTTAACACATAAAGCTATTACCTGTCATTTATAACTTAGCAAATGGGTTCTTAACCTGGGATCCATGAACCATAGACCAGATTTAGAGGAATAATAAATCCTGTTAAACTGTATGCAAATTTTTGTTAAATGTGTTTGTGTGAATATTTGGAGGAAACAGACCCACAGATTTTTACATAGTCTTGAGAGGAGTTCACACACACACACACAAATCAAGAACCAATGCTTTAGTGTGAATGAAGTCTTTGAGACCTAGGTTGGACAGGGGTCTGGAACAGAAAAGGTTAAAGTGCCTGTCAACTAGGTAGGATAAGGAGACAAAAGTCCCAGAATTCTGATAGACAAAGAAAGCAGGCACATAAAAAAGATGCTGAATTCACAGCACCAATTTTATAGGCTTCAAAATTTTACTTAAACCAGACAGAGGCAACACAAATTGACTGGGTCAATTTGCATTCCCAAACAATGGTTTTTGCCTATCCTCTTTTCCTATTTCCATTAAAATATATATATATATTTCTAGAATATTGTAAACTCCCCTTTAGAAGGATCTATAAAGCCTCAACCAGGACCATGACTGGGTCTATACCAAGTGAGTCCTAAAGGACTGAACTCAGGAAGCATATATTTCCCTATTAATTAGGATAGTTTCCTTTGCTTGTAACAGAAAACCTGACAAAAGAAAGGAAGTTTATAGTATCAGTTGAATGAAAAATCCTCCAATAGCATCAGGTAATGTCTTAATCCAGCATGAAAAATTATGTGATAGGAAATCTGTGTGTATTGCTGTTTCTCTCCTCTGTCTCCTCAGGTCTGGTTATAGCTGCTGTGGCAACTAGAACTACACCTTCATGTTTAGATCCATCAGGATCTGACTCAGTCAGCCAGCAAAATACTTGAGATTCAGTCTTAATAGATTGGTTAAGTTAAATGTCCATCTTGGAATCACTGTAGAGAGAGAGTAAAATATGCTTATTAACCTAACTAATCATGGCCCACCCCTGGAACTTGGGATGGAATTGATCTGATTGATTCAAGTATGTGGCTGAGAAAGGGATAATTATCTATCCACAGGAAGTTTGTGTTATTTTTACCAAAAAAAAAAAAATCAAACAACAATTTTCTACGGCATTATCCACGAAATAAATGAAAAATACTTCTTAAAAAGTGTTGGTGTCCATAGTCAGAAAATCTCCAGGTTCAAAATTAAGAAGCAGGGCATTAACCCAATTATAATATCAAGACCTGGCAGCTGGATAGAGATGGAAGAAGGCCAGGAGGGGAACAAGCAATTTTTCTGGGCAACAGCTACAAACCAAATTGGAGCTGCTTTGTTTATGGTCATAAGGCATTTGCTGTGTGGTGGGTGAAGACAGATTAAAGGTACAGAATTGGAAATTTATTACCTGTATCTGTCCACAAGAAACTGCTATTGCCAATACCATCAGGTTTGCACTACATTTAAACCTTCCTTTATCGAAAGTCTGGCAATCAGCAGGAGTGAGTAATATACCTAGACTCCTCTCCATTCATTCTTTCTTGCCTTGTGATTCCTTTATTTCAAAGTCAGCCTTTCTGCACACTGCTCCCACCTCACTAAATCTCTCATCATGAAAAGGGACAGGGAAGGACAAAATGAGGGATTTTTCTGGATATACCTATTAAGAAATGTGAAGGCTTTGAGATTTTACTGTACTTGCAATCTAAATAGGCCATTACAGTTTCATTAATGCCAGCAAAAGACATAAGATTCCTGGATTAAACAAAAAGATAATTTATTACTCACAGCAACAGCAGTAGCCAGAGAACTAGCATCTGTGCTGAGTTCCAGTTCCCATAGGCCATGCAGAAAGATCCAGATGAGCCCTACATGTGCAATGGGTTGCATTATAAAGAGGAACTCTGATCTTGGAAAACCCAAATCTTATATGCTGCGGTTAGCATACATGCCCATTGCTCTGGAGGAAGACACTCTTATCTTTCAGAGCTGTTCACTATGGCAACACCCTTAAAATAATTGTCTAGAACAAAAGCAGTTAGCAACTCTGCTCAGAAACATGAAAGAACCAAAAATTGTCTCCCAACAATGTCTTACTCCTTTCTTCCAAGTGTCTTACCATAAATGTATTTCTGAGAGCCTCAGGCACTGTTCAAGTCCCTGAGGGTTTGACAGTCACCTTAAAAATACAAATAAGAATGGAGTGGAAAAGAAGAGAGTAGATAGAATTACTGGGAAATTTCCTAGGTTCTCTTTCTAAAATGCAAACATCTTTGGAGGAATGTCTTTATAACAGCTATTAGCTTGTGAAACAGCTATTATGGATATTAAATAATAGTGTTCTTAATTTGTTAAGCATTTTTACATCTACTGCTGTATTCTAGAACAACTGTGTGCTACCAGCAAGTATGTAACTGCTATGCCATTGAACAGCAGAATAAAACTGAGACAGAGAGATTAAGCAACATGTTCAAATATAATATTTGAATCATTTGATTAAATAGTAACATCATTAGGAATTCCACAACATAATTTGCTCCAGAATTATACATATGCATATATTGTTCAATCCTTCATAAACATAAACTATAAAAATATATCATTGATAAAATTCAGTGAGTTTTTGTGAGGTTTTGGATGGGGGGTTATCATAATAGCACTGCTTCAGAGTACTACAGAATATTCAAATGATGTACCCTTGAGGTGTTCCTCTGAGTATATTTCCTGTTTGATATGAATATCAACTAATTGTTTAAATTCTGCAATGTTAGAAAAAAATTACTAATGTAAACACTTACGATTTTCTTGTAAGCTGCTTCAAGCTCCCTCAAGTAGAGACACTTTTCTAGTGAAGTAACATCCACTAATCAGCCAAAGTGAAATCACTTTACAAATGAGGAGACTAATTCTATTTTTATCTTTTAACTATAGGATATTAATCATCTGATGAAACAGAAAGATTTAACAAAACAATAATGTTCAAATCATTTGGAAAATATCTGCTACAATAGAGCAGATAAAAACTCTTGGGGGTGGGGGACCATGATTTATTTCCACCTCAGACAAAAGCCATCACAAAGTGGAATAGTGCTGCGTTTCTTTTTTACAATCTGTAACACAGTAACAGATTGTAAAAAAGGGTTAAAAACAATGTCAGCCATGACTTTTTTCAGCTCTCAAGAGTGTGGCAACATGTATTATTTGGCGTAATCATGTGTATGTCTTCAATAATTCATGTTGCAGCTTGTCTCACTGTGGGGACAGATGTCAGTGAAACTAGTGACAGCCGATCATGCTGATTCCACACATAATCACGTGCGGCTGATCCCACAGTGACATAGAGCCTTGAATATATGCTCACCAAGTCTGATTGGAGCTAGGAAAATAGGGGCCAGCAAGTTTGGGTGTAGCTAATCTTTACATGGAATATACATATTTTTATGCATGTATGTATGTATGAAAAGATCTTACTTCCATATAATTTCCTAAGGATTTGGAAATCTTTATAATTTGGACTAGTTATATGTGGAAATATTCCTTACATTTGAATATCATATTTATTAGGTCATTAAAAATATACATAGAAAATGTTACTGACAAAATTAATTATTTATTGTTATGTAGAGAGGCATATAAGTTCCTACAGGTGATTCACAAAATTACCAATCTTGATTAATCTTTCATTACTGTTCATGTATAGAACACATTACATATCCAGAAGATTAAAGAAGTCAGCACACTAAAGTTTTGTTCTTAAAGACTTATCTTTGTTTACCACAATGATTAGTGTCTTCTTTTAACTTTAGGCATTAATTTAAAAAATCTTATTCTAGATAATCTAAGAGCAGTATAAATGTATGTTTGTCAGCAATGTCTATGAACATCAGAATACAGAGTACAGAACATCAATTATAACATAGAAACATTTCCCCTGCCCCAAATTTGTCTAATCCTTATATACTAACCCATAACAAATTGCACAGCAAGGGAGACCAAAATAAGAGAATGTAGCTGGAGTTGTGGAAGTCTATTGTTTCTACTAGAATAGAAGCTAAATGTATTTACCTTCTGTTTGTACAAAGAAATACAGAGCTGGCAATTCCAAAGCCTTTTAAAAGCCAAAATACTGTGTAATATTTTTAAATTTCCAAGATAGCTCCATTTAGCCATTTCTTAAATAACAGCAGAGAAAAGTGTCAAGTTCCACTTACATCCTGCAGAATTTCTGGTTAACAAATAGAAAATATCATGTGTATGTTTGTATGTATGTATATATGTAAATATATTTTTAAATATTCAATGGAACGAAACATTCACATTTATGTTTTCTTTACTAACATAATATGTTCTTCTGCTTTTTTTGACTTGCCCTTAGACACATGGCATTTAAGTTACCTTTTGGAGGCATTTTTCTTGGTGATTTTATTGTTTTAGCAAGGAAGTTCCTGGCTTATTCTTAATGACTTCTCTGATCTGTCCTCCTCCCTCAAAGATAGTACATTTAGAAAAAGGCATTGATTTTTCATTATCCTAGGATTAGATTGTTTTCAAGATGCACTTGAGTCAGGGACTCTCTTCAGCACTAGCATGCATAGTGTTGCCTAACAGTGGGTACCATTTTTCTTTGGGGGTGCATTTATATAAACATTTTTAATCACAGCTCTGTAAAGAGACATGGTATAATAATCCATGACTTTTAGGTAATATGTCATATGAATCTTAACATATGGCATTACACTCTACAATGGCAATCTTGGCTTCCAAAGGGACCTGGAAAACATCCAGTGAGATGAGAATAAGCCAAACTTGATAGAAAACCATATCGATGCTAATCCAGGTTTACACCTTTCATTCAGACTTGGAATTCTCTAGCAGATGGTTCAGTGTTGAAGCACTAATGTTAGCAAAATGTCAAAACTATTTTGCTAGACTCCCCAATTGTTCATACAGAGTGTTTTTCAAGTGCTGGATATCAAAATAATATTAATGAATGGTAGCACTAAGGTCTCTGATCACAGGAGCAGGGTTTTGGTTTCAATTTCCAAAGACAATCTGGCTCTGCTCCCTTGGAATAAAGCCAATCAGCTTTTACAGACGAAAATCAAATTTTATAAGTTTCTTCCATGATTCTTTAGCCAACAAAGGCATATTCAAAGAAGACAAAGGAATGCAGAACCATTTGGCAGATAGCATTATTAGTGGCGGCTGTATCAATTTAATCATCCAAACAAATGTCATGAGATAGAGACCGAATCAAAATTTCTTATCCTGAGATTCATAGACATAGAGAAAAAACTAAATGGGCTTTAGAGTGCCCACAAACCATCTGAATATACAGGCAAATGTGGGTAGGGGTGTGCATATGAATACTTCTCCATGTACATACACATAGACACTGACTATGCAAGGTGAATGAATGAATGAATAAGTGTGATCCTCATATTATAAGCTAGCAATAATTTCAGTATGTTACAGAAAGTCAGAATTACACTTACAAGACAAGAATGAACATATTTGCATCTAAATGAAAGCATATTTAAAATTAATTGATCATGTAATGCCTTTTAGGATCTATGCTGTCTTTGATATACTTTTTTCTTCTAATATTAAAAAATATCTAATGAAGTAGGAATTAAACTACCCGTTTTGCAGACATTTAACCAAACTGTCTTAGAGACAGGCTTATCTGGGCTCTCCCAATGGGTACCCTAAATTAGCTTTCCTAACACCAAATTCTACTCCTTTTCTCTTATATCACATTTGCTCCTTTATCGGTTTCTACTTTAGTGTAAACAGACTACAACCTCAATAGCAGAAGACAGAGTTAGCCAAGTCTATGATAACATAAGACGTGTGAGTAGGAAACCACTTTCAGGTAACATTCCTTCTCTCAAAATTCCTTTATGCAAGTCTAAAGGATATCAATATTTATTACTGTCATCAAGATGTGTGTTTTCCTTTGCAAACTTCTAGTAGCAGCCACTGCAGTGTTAAGCAAATTGGCATTAACTGATAAAATAGCACTAAGACCTTTAAGTCTGTCTGAGTTCTAACCATTACCCCAAGGCAAACGTGGGCAACGCACCTTAGGAGCCAGTTCACATCAGTATTTCCCGTTCTTCCATGAACATGTTTCTAGGAGGGAGGTTACTGATAGAAAATTCATGTGTAGTCCCTAAGAAAGTAGGCCAGATCAGTACTGAATAAGGATCAGTAAATTTGATCTGAGCGATTTAAGAGAATTCAGAAGAGGCTTCATGTTCAAATTACATCAAGCCATTGCAGAGGAACTGTACCAGGAGCTGTTATTTTTATGTCATTGTTTAAAGGACTGTCAAACTGGACTGGACAACATTGTTCCAACTGTTTAATTCTTACCTAAGTGACCACTTATAGATTTTATTCATTTCCAGACACTACTTTGTTCTTCTCACTGTGTCTTTCATGATTAACCATGGTTTTATTTTCATTTTTGTTCATTATAAATTTCATCACTGAAGACTGTCCATATTTCTTTAATGTTGTGACAAGAATTCTTTGCTGAAGCTAAAAAAAAACAAACAAGAATGAAACAAGCTAAGAGAATAACACTGTATTCCACTTTTCCATTTAAAATATGTTACAAAACAGCTTTCAGTTTAAATTTTTTTGACAGTGTATATTCAATTTTTCAACTAACAGATGCATGTACATAAAATTATATGATTGAAATTCAGTGTCAGGGGCTTTAGTCATTTAGTTTGGGCAAACTCAAGGCATCAGTTCATAATATAGCTCTTGAAATATCCCTATTTAATAATGAGAGGGTGGGATTCTAGGAAATAGTGATATGGAAGTATTTATTGAATCTTAAAAGGGTAGTTTATGTGAATATTTTAAAAAGAAAGCTACTATGATTTAGTTTTTAAATTAAAAGTGGTTTTCTTTGTTTTTTAAGAAATCAATTCATAAAGAAATTGAGAGAACAAAATATGGCTCTTCAGTAAAAGAAGAAACTAAGTCATGTCTTAGGATTCCAGCTCAGAGTTTTTCACCTAAAATTTCAATAATTGATAATGTGCTACTAATTAAGAAATATTAGAACTATTAGCAACTGTTTAATGAAAAAAATGAGGACATTGAGAGCTATTGATAAATTTTGCTTTGTGTTCTTATCAAGGTTTTGAGAAATACCAAGACTGAGTGACTCTAATAAAGGTAATAGATAAATGCTCTTAAGAAAGACAATCCAGTAAGGAAAATAGTTTAAAGGTGTGCAGTCTAGTTTGAAAGTGGCCTATGGCAGTCCTACTCAAACAGCCTGTCTGTGAACATTAATCGACTTCATCAGAAACATACTAGTTGATTCAGCTCCTTTTTTTTTTTTTCCAATAGGAGACATTCTCAGCAAAGGAAGCAAGGTGTTGATTTCCATTGTGGGGCAAGCTCTGAGTGCACAAGGGACAAGTGACACACTGCTTAGACACTGTCACCAGGTGGCTGACCATACTTTATGTATGCATTTGTCTAAAGGAAGATGATTTCAGTGCATCACTGTTAAATATTTGTTTCTGTAAATGTTTTCAAACCACTTATAAATAACAGTGATGTTTTAAAATAAGGAAATGATTTTTCTGTAACCAATTTTACTTTCACATATGCAAATTACTATAGAAGAGTTTTAGGAAAATATATTACTGTTAAAAGAAAACTGCAGGAAAATAAAATTTAGGAAATGAACACAAAACAACAAAAGTTCACATTTGTTAGTTGCATTGTTTTCAGTAATTTTCCTCTAACTGAAAGGCATAGGACTGTGGCGAATGTTCATTTTCTCTTTTACTGTGGATTGAACCATTCTATACTTAGGATTACAAGCCAAGGAGTGTCAGCCATTTTCCACTTAGGAATAAGGGGGATCTTTAACTTGCAAACCTGATTATACTAGCATGGGCTTTCCTCCTTGCGTGACGGCAATAAACTGAATGACATCTGCCTCATTCAGTTCAGACTACTGTAACACAAGAACATGGACTGGATGACTCAAACAACAAACATTTATTTCTCACAATTTTGGCAGCTGAGAAGGCCAAGATAAAGGTGCCAATAGATTCAGTGTCTAGTGAGACTCATCTTTATGGTTTGCAGATGGCTGCCTTTCTTGCTAGGTCCTTACATGGCAGAGAGAGAAAGAAAGAAACAGGACCCTCAGATCTCTTCTTATGAGGACGCTAATCCTATCATGAGGAGTCTTCCCTCATGAACTCACCTAACCTGTTTATCTCCCAAAGGCCCTATCTCCAAATACTATGACATTGGAGGTTAGGGTTTTAACACATGAATTTTGTGGGGACACATTTAATCCATTGCAATAAAGTCATTATCATCTAAAATACATTGTTTCCAGATAGGACCAAATATATGTCTAAAATATTTTCAAGCAATATGGGGGGTTCTAATAGCTCTAGGATGGAAATGTAATCTTCCTAAGGGGAAATATATGTCATCCATTGTTCTTATAATTTAGTAGGACAACTGAGTGGTGCCACATAAGCCAAAGATTTCTCACATTCTCTTACCCTCTTAATGGGCAGAAATACCAGATATATCACTAACTGTCAATAAGTAAGATCATTCCAAAAGATAACAATTTGGGAAATCCAGATCACTTCAGGATAGAGAAGAAACTAGACAGCCAGAACCAGACACCTTGGGTAGGAACTTCATCGTCTGAGCTCCAACACTGATTGGGTGACCTTAGGCAAGTTTACTTGTCTTTCTCTGTCCAATTTATTATAAAACAGAGATAATCACAGGATTTATCTCCAGAGTAAGGATTATATGAGATAACCAAATAAAGAGCTTAGAACAGCAATAGTGATAAGCATTCAATAGGTGCTACTATTGCTATTTAAATATGGTGATTCCACCTAACCCAGGATGCTTGGTTTTACAGATTTGTCAATATAAGGTTAACTAGGAGTCTAGTGTCCTAAGTGGTATCTGGCATTAAGTGTTCAAGGATGTATTTACCTTAAGTAAATAGACCGAACTAACAAATATTACACATAAATATTTTTAAAGAAAATATATGTTACCCTTAGCTTCTGGACCTTTTGTTGCCAACAAGGCTCTATCAGAAACAATAGCTTTGTTATAAGACATTTTATTCTAGGAAAGGTGGTTTTGAATATTCAGTAGGGCTCCAGGCTAGTGATTTTGTAGTTAGGTTTCTTGTCTTCCAGGAAGCCCTTGACAAAGGTCACAAACAATGTGTTCATTCCTCTTATTAAAATACGGAAGGAAAGCACTGATGATAACTCTGCCCAGCAGCTAACTTCATCATCTGTAGCAGTTTCAACATATGCTTGTGAGATAACGAAAAATATAGCATTAAATACAGTGGCAGATTGAATCTTGTTTCAGGGTAAATATAGTGAGTCATTTTTTTCCTCTCTTCATTTCTTCAGAACCCGTTTAGCACTAGCCTGTTAATATCATCACTGATACATGACAAAACCATTGCATAATAGGCTGTGTTTCAGACCCACCCCCACATAAAAGGGAGCAATGAAAAACTATGAACATTAATTGGGTATTGAAAATAATGAAGTACTTCAAGCCAACCCTCTCAAAAGCCTTCCACTCTTAGTTTTGTAGGAACAGTTTTATAAATCTGATATGCTTTTCTGGTCCCACCTAATATTATAAAAATGTCATTTTTCTGAGCTACAGTCAGTATTAAAAGTTCTTAAAGATATATTTAGTAACCAATAGTAAAAATACTCTATACAATCTCTATGATATAATCATTTTTAAAAAGCAAGTTTTGTATCTAAATAACAAGTTGGTCAATTTTGAGAAGAATGGAAGGATTATTTACACTTTAATATCAAAGACTAGGAAAATACATGTCATGATTTTGAGAAACCAACATTTTGTTATGGTAAATGGTTGCTTGTAGAAATTATAGCTATTTGAAGGGTATCCATATTTTTTCTTATCTAATAATAATTAAAAATTCCCAATATTAAAAAACACATAACCATTAATTTCAAAGAAAAATCAAATAGGTTAACAATGATTGAATTGCACTGAGGAGCACATTTCAGGAAAATTTTCTAAACACACACAATTCCAAAAACATTCATAGTACATTAAACTACAATTTAAGAATGAATGTATTTACTCATTTTATTAAGATTAAAAACTGAATTAGGAGCTAACATTGTATTGATATTATCCTTTGGTTGGTGACTTGTAAAATCATTGTCTTTGGTAAATTTACATGTCACTGGTAAATTTCTTTGCCCTCTGACACCTCCCTCCCTACCAGACACCCAATACACTGCCTCTCTTTAGTTGTTTCCATTACATCAGAGGTCAGCGTTTAAATGGCTTACTCTGACTTTTTCCACCTATACTGTTGCCATCATATTCCCCTTTCAAAAATGACATTAGGAAAAACATCTTCCTCTAACTGGCTCTGGTTTAAAGAAGCAATAAATGGCTCAGCTGCAGCCATTGCTTCAGGATCTAATTAAAACAAGGAATTGCAGATGCTGTGGATTTTTTTTTTCCTGTCTCATGATAAAGCAACTGCATGAAGCACATATGTTCATTTTCTGTTCTTTGACAAAGACTACAGAGAACCTGAACTTGCAACAAGGATGGGTTGTGGTATGTACTGAATTGTTACTCAAGGTCAAATGTTTTTAGAAGTAAAAACAGCAACAATTAACCAAGTAACTTTATGTAATGTAGCCTAAGATTTAATGCCCTCTTATTTAAAGCCTGAAATCTATCATGGGTACATCTAGTCCAAAACCACTTTGGATTATGCCTATACAGTCTTTTTTTAAGGGAATATTCTTCATGGGTTTATTTCGGATGGATTTCTGTTTATCTTTTAATTGTATATTTTTAATAAAAACTGAAGTATAATGTATGCATAATATACATTATATATACATACATGTATGTGTATGTACATATATAGACATGTTCATTATATATAATACATAGAAAGGCTATAAAGCATAACAACAAAGCAAACATCTATGATTTAAACACTGCCTGATTTAACAATGATAACATTATAAATATCATTGACATCTCTTTTGTTGTTGTTTTACCATATTCAGTTCATGATATTGTCTAATTGCCCTTGTGATTTCTTCTTTGACCCATAGGGTATTTAGAAATGCACTGTATAGTTTCAAATATTTGGGTGTTTTCCAGTATCTTCTGTTATTGGTTTCTAATTTAATTCCATATGGTCAGAGAATATGCCTTGTAGGATTTAAACCCTCTTAAATTTATTGACTTGTTTTATGGCCCAGAATATGTTCTATTTTGGTAACTGTGCCATGTGCATGCAGATTTCACTTTCTGGGGGTAAACTGTTCTATAATTTCAATTAGGTAAAGTTGGCTGATAGTTTAAATGTTCTACATACTCACTGATTTTCTGTCTGTAGGCTCTATCAGTTATTGAGAGCAAGATGTTAAAATCTCTAACAGCTATAATTGAGGATTTGCCTAAGTTCTACCAGTTTTGTTTCATGTATTTGAAACTCTGTTATTAAAATTGTTCTGTCCTGTGGTGCTGTTGATGAACTGATCTTTTATTGTTATGAAATGGCCTTCTTTGTCTTTGACAGTAAGTTTTGATATCTTATAGGTCATGGCCTGACATATTTTTCTTTTTCTTCAGTGGTGTCTTGGTTATTCTGAACCCTTTGATCTTTGATACATATTTTAAATTATCTAGTAAAGTTCCCCAAAGTCCTTAATGAGGTTTTGTCAGAATTGTTTTGAAATTTTACATCAGTTTTTTAATACAGGAACAAGAATCTGATAAAGGGTATCCACCTAAAACATACAGTAAATCCTGTATTCAGTGGCTAAATATTAAAAGGTGTACTTCAAAAATCAGAAAGTAGATAAAAATAATGCCTATTATCACTTCTATTCAATGTTGTACTGGAGGATCTAACCAGCTTAATAAGACATGAATAGGCAATACAAAATATAAGGGTAGAAAAGAGGGAAA
Source organism: Manis javanica (assembly GCF_040802235.1). Taxonomy (NCBI): domain Eukaryota; kingdom Metazoa; phylum Chordata; class Mammalia; order Pholidota; family Manidae; genus Manis; species Manis javanica. The sequence continues at coordinate 109,905,870 of NC_133160.1, forward strand.
GGTTATCATTTAATAATGATACATTTGTCCACATGGAAAAATTTAAAAAATAAATAAATAAAAGTAATAAGTAATTTAGTGAGTTCACTGAATATAAGATTAATATACAAAATATTTCAGCAACATAGTAAATGTAATTTAAAAATTACAATACCAATAAAAACTTAAATATCTAGGAATAAGTTTAAGTGATGGGAGACATTAAGGGAGACTATAAAAATTAATTAAAATATAAATTCCAGTGGTTGGTGATCTTCAACGCTAGAAAAATTCTCTCATCTTAATGATAGCTGTGTATGGTAAAACCATTTTCAAATAGTACTGAAAAACTTAGTAGAGTTGTAAAACATAGGATTCCTACAGTTACAAGAAAATAAACAAGAGACATATTTAAGAATATTTAGTTATAGAATTGATTGTATGGTAGGCAGAATTCCAAAATAGCCCCAAGAGATCCATCCCCTGGTATATACCGTTGACCTTTGAACAGCCCAGAGCATAGGGCCACTGACCCCTGCACAGTTAAAAATCTGCCTACAACTTTTAATTTCCCAAAATCTTAACTAACAGCTTACTACTGGCCAGAAGCCAACAGTGGCAACATGATTGTGGGTGAATTCTTTGTTCATTTGAAACACACAACCTATGTTCATAAGTTCATATGTTCTTATACTTACACATCCTGAATGGTAAATCAGAAGAATTACCTTACTGATAACATAAGTTGATTAACATATTTTTGTATGTTATAGATATTAGATACTATATTCCTATAATAAGATAGAGATGTTTTTTCAAATTGTCTCAAATCTCAAAAAATTTTTCCAATACATTTATTGAAAAAAATCTGCATATAAGTGGACCTGTGCAGTTCAAACTTGTGTTGTTCAACAGTCAACTGTATACCCTGCATTATGCCCTCACATTGAGTGTGAGCAGGACTTGTGACTATGATGAGGTATCACCTCCATGATTACATTCAATTACATGACAGAAAGAATTCTGTGGAAGTAATCTTACAATTAGCTGACTCTGAGTTATTCAAAAGAAATTCTACTTTTGGTGGGCCTGACCTAATCAAGGAAAAAAGAAAGAAGAGATTCAAAACTAAAGATATTTCTTCTGTTGGCTTTGAAAAAGCCAGCTGCCTTGTTGTGGAATGGCTTATATGCCAGGGAAAGGTGCTGGCCCCTGAAGTTGAGAAAGGTCTGTAATTGGTGGGTGGCAAGAAAATGGAGACCTCAGTCTTAACAACAGCAAACTAAATTCTGCCAAAAACTTGAATAAGCTTGGATGAGGACCCTGAGCCTCAGAAGAGACTGCAGCCCTGTGCAACATCTTTCTTTTGGCCTTATGAGAGCCTAAGCAAAGAAAGCTAGCTGAGCCATGGTATACCAAGACTCCTGATCCACAAAACTATAAAAGACAAACTTGTGCTGTTTGAAGCCTCTAAATTTATGGTAACTTTTTATGTAGCCATAGAAAAATAACAATTTCTAATAGCCAAACAAACAAAAACCTAGAAATAACCCAAATGGCTATGGGTGGCAGATGAAGTAATATATTATTTCATTGTAGTCATAAATGTTATACTAATCCATGATAAAGTGAAATAAACTACGCTAACACAGATGGATCCCAAAAACCTCTTGAGCAAAAAAAAATGCAAATCGCAAAAGTATACACACTATGGCACTATTTATATAAATATTAAACTAGAAAAAATTAAATAATATGTGAGTATGTCATTGAAGGACATACACCAAAGAGGGAGGAATGGTGAATATTCAAATCAGAATTGAGATTGCCTTTCGGGGAGGAAGATATTTGAGAGTTTTAAAAGTGGCTTCAAAGGTGCTGGTGTTAGCCAATTTCTTAGGCTCATTAGTGAGTACATGAGGGGTTATTTCATGATTTTTTTCAACTCTGCATGTGTGTTATAAACATTCTTCTATATGGAAGACATATTTTACCATTTAGAGTATATAATCCTGTTTCAAAAAAGTCCCCTAACTCTAGAAAGTTCGTCTCTTGTCTTCCTAGATTAGAAATTGAGTAATAAATTCATCAAGTGGAAAAAAAATGATGTATGGTCCTCCAAATGCATTTAAATACAGCAAGCGCAGTAACAGCTATGGTGGCAGTCATCTCTTCACCTTAATCAGTGGTGGCAGTTGAGGCAGATTAGCAAAGGGAGCCAGGAGACTAGTGACCCAGGTGTCACCGTTCTTCTTTTGTGTTGTATGCTCTGCATGTTCAATCTGTGCTGTGTAGGGGAAGTGAAACTGAGAGAAAATCCAAGAGCTAATAACAGTGAGAGAGAAAAACACAGAGGCAGAAAATTGGGGGAGAGAAAAATGTTTAAATATGCTTTGCATTGAAATAAGTCAGGCAGAGAAAGACAAATACCAAATGATTTCCCTCATTTGTGGAGTATAACAACAAAGCAAAACTGAAGGAACAAAACAGAAGCAGACTCACAGACTCCAAGAAGGGACTAGTGGTTACCAATGGGCAGGGGTAGGGGAGGGTGGGTGGAGAGGGAGGGAGAAGGGGATTGAGGGGTATCATGATTAGTACACATGGTATGTGTGGGCGTCATGGGGAAGACAGAATAGCACAGAGAAGACAAGTACTAACTCTGTGGAACCTTACTACACTGACGGACAGTGACTGCAGTGGGGTAAGAGGGGAGGGAGACTCGATAATATGGGTGAATGTAGTAACCACATTGTTTTTCTTGTAAAACTTTCATAAGAGTGTTCAATGATACCTAAATAAAAAAAATACGCTTCACATTTCTCAGATGAATTAGAAAGTGAATCATACACCAGTGTTTAACTGGCAACATGACTGTGGTTGAATTATTTGTTCATTTGAAACACATGACCTATGTTCATAGGTTCACACATTCATGTGCTTACACATCCTGAATGGTGAATCAGAAGAAATATCTTGTAAGGGTCCTGAGTGACTCTGTCAAACCTGAACTCATGAATCTTCTTGATGAAATATTGAAAGGCAAGCCAGTTCTCTGTTTTTACACTAATTTTCCAAATCTAGTCCTACTTACCAAAACTAATTCTGAATTTGATGAGCACAATGACTAAAGCAAATTACAGACCTAGTTCTATGACAGGAACAACTTTGCAATTACACTTTGTACAGATATATTCATGTATCTTGCACCCTCATAACCTCTAACAAAGTAATACTAAATCAGATTTCACAAAGCTTAATTCTCACAATCGACTACCAGGGATCCCTGTGTATCCCTAAGTAACTGGACACTTTTAACACATTCTCCTTTGCAAATTAATTACAGCTTAAAACTCAGGAATAGGTGTAAACAGAGTAATACTGTATATATGTTACTGCTGTGGCTTGAAAAATATAGCAAATTATTTACTGCAAAGAATTATCATGAACACTGAGGAAAACGGAATCCAACCATTTTTCCCTTTTAGGGTAAAAAATTTTGATAGTCATTTGTTGTTAGGTTAGAGAAAATTATTTTGATTTAGTGAATCCCAACTTAATGTTAAAGTATTATGTCACCATACCATCCATCTCCTCTTGATTCCCACTAGCCCACTCCAACAACATAAAAAAATTCATCTGTGCTCGACTAGCAGTCACAGAAATTTAGTACGACAAAAGATTCAAGATACCATGTGGTTCAACCCAACAATAAAACTCTATTTGACATGGTCTTAAACAAAATTTCTTTTTGAAAGAAACACTAGAAAAATAAAATTGAGTTTTCTCCACAGACAAACACTGAGATGGTTTATTAGATCCCTGAGTTTAAGAATTAATTTTTTAAGCATCTGAATTCGGGTACACACACACACACAAAATAAAAATAATTAAGTCAACCATTTAAAAAGTGACAGGACCATACAGAATGGAGATTATAAAGGAACAATATATATAAATGTTGGCAAACAGTTGTACACTAGGAACCAAAAGGATTTTAGGAGTTTGGCATCCTACATTCTCTCTTAAAATTCTATGACTAATTTCTAGAGTAGTTGTATTTCTCTAAGTTAATCACTCTACTTCCTACTTCACAATATAGATGAAAGCATTGGGTTGTATCTAAATGCTCCAAAGGCATGGTGGAATAAAATATATAAGTGAGATTTTAAAACAGGCTAATTCTATCACTCACAATGGAACAGATCGTAAGATTTAAATGGGAAAATGTGAGAAAAATTAGTTTTCTCCTCTTGTGTCCTTTCAAAAGCTGGAGACTATTGTCTCCTTGCCATTTTGTCATGCCAATACTACTTTTCTTTATTTAATTATTTGAAACCCATTCATAATTTCTGTTACTCTGCACCTACTGTATTTTTCTTTACCTTGTCCCAGTTTTTGTTCTTGTCAAGTATACCTGTCAGTTAGCCCATTCAGGGCTTAAAGGCAACATCTTCCATTTTAAAAAAATCTGATATTAATAATTCTTTGCATGAAGTTCTCATATACATTATCCCATTTCATTCTTAAAACCAAATAGCAGTGTTGATATACAGATTTCCATCCTCTAGAGGATGCAAGAGAAAGCCCAGAAAAGCTAAGTGGCCTACCCAAGATAAAGGTTAGGTAAATGATTTGAACCAAGAAGGGAAGTGTCATATTTCTTCTCACAATGCTCTACATGGTTTCCTAAACCCACATCTTCTCTCAGATGTATCAGCTAGGCTCTCATCACCATTCACTCTCTGCTGTCACTCTTCACTCCCACATCTATTCCTGTGTGATAAGGTTTTATGAGCTTGCAGACTGCTGACACCTTACCAACTATAAGTGACTTCTGATGATCCCCAATGCCCATGCAGTGCATGACATCCTAAGGGTGCTTAGGAATAACTGGGACATTTACTTGGAAATAGTATGGAGCTGACAGAAGAGGTTTCTGGTACATCTGCCAGCAGGAATTCTACAAATTTAAAGAACTCTTCCCTTCTCATAACTAAGAATAGTGAATCTATGACTGTTACTGAATTATTTTTCCTTATCATTCATTAGTGGCAGGACTTTTTAGGGTCTGTATGTCAGATGAAAAATAATACAAAATTTAAACTTACATTAAAAACATGGTCAATTATTATATTTCCTATCAGTCTAGGAACAGCCAGGAAACCACTCTAGATGATTTAAATTTAGGAAATTTAATACATAGGAATTAAGTTATGACAAAGCTGAGAAGACAACGGGGGATGGTGAAACAACCAAAGGTTAGCAATTGTAAAAAGCTGCTACTACTTTTAGGGCTGGAGGGACAAAGGGGAAAAGTTTTATTACCAGAGACTAGAAGCCATGGTTGCCTGGTGGTAAAACTAGAACTCAGCAGTGGCTGCCCAGAGGAGAGTTTAAACCAGAGAGAAAACTGGCCACTGCAGGAAGATGGCACCCACGCACAGAGAAGCTACTAGGAGAGAAATAACCTGGCTTCTCCCATCCTCCGCTCTCCCATCGCACCCTCCTCCCAGCCTTGGCCTCCCATAGACCAAATCTACTAGGAAGCCAGTTGGAAAGTAGTTTGAGAAACACAGTTTATGGATGAAGGGTCAGAAGTGAATATTAGTATGACAGACAATAACTTATCCCACTTCCCAAGGCATAGAGGAGAAATGTACATCTGTAAAGTGATTGCTAAATTTTGTTCAATTTACTTTTCTTTGATATAATGAAAATTATCTGTGACTGGGTAGCCTAGACATTAGCATTTGGTACATAGCGTAGTTGGTTAGTGATACTAACACGAAGTACAGAGTGATGCAGCCTAAGAACTGTCATATTTTCTCATTACACACTTTAAGCAACAATAATGGATATCATTACACAAAAATATGCACTATAATCGTATAATTTATTTGAACTACATAAAGAAAGGATTTACTTAGCCTGTATAATAGATTTATACTTCCAATTATATATTCATTATATAAGCATTCACTTAAGGCCTACTACGGGGCATGCAATTTGCTAGTCCCTGGAAAAACAACTCTTCTCATAAGACAGGGTCATATCTTCAAGAAACAAAGAGGATAAGAATTGAGAATAAAGTAAATGATACACATCATATAATATAGATATGATTGAGAGGCATACACAAGTAAGGAAGTAGTTCATTTTTCCAGGGGGAAGGGAGTCAATGAAGACTGCATAGAAGAGAGGATATTTGAGACAGATTGGAAAGCTAAGTATGGAAGCAAATGCTGTGTCTCACCGAACCCTTCCCAGGCTCTTCTCCCATGTACACAATGCTGACCATTACAATGATTGCTTACATAGCACCTTCCGGATCAATTATAATGCTGCATCATCTGCTTACTTCAAGAAAATGTCTGAAAATAATCCCTCACAATTCCATTCACAGTTCTAAACATCTTCAAGCAGTACATGCTACAGCGTTACCATCTTTTCTCATTCCCAACCCCATCCCCTTGCTATCCTGCTTCCTGCAGACTACTAATTTTACCGCAGTGCATCTTTGTTCTAATTTGTTTTCTTTTCCAGTACAACCCATGAGCCATATGAATCTGCAATTAACTTGATCCAACTTCCCTTGAGGCTATAAGGAGGTTTTCTTTGATCTCCCATATTTGGAAAGGAATTTAGATAACATTTTCTATATTGGGAACTCTGCCCTTATTCAAGACTTTGATGACTTAGTTAGCCACTCCCTCACTGAAAGATGAGAAACCTAAATCTGACTGCTTGTGCAGACCTCCCTGTTAAAAAGACCTGAAAAAATATGGTGATGCCTGTCTCACATTCATGACTTGTATACATACTGATACTGACAGAAGTGAGGTCATCTTCTAGGAAAAAAACCATCTCAGGGTCTCAAGGCCCAAATAAATTTCACAAATGTCTAGTCTCTTCTGTATGGTTAGTTATTGCATACATAGCATGTAGGAAATGCTTCTAATCCAAAATGTCTATGGCATCTAATGTAAACTAACATCCTAGAGCCATACCTTTTGTCACAAGAAGCCAAAGAGGCTTTGTTTTCCTTTGAATAAACCTTGTAGATATCCCCAGCATTGAGTCTTCTTGGTAGTTATAAACTCGTATATTCCTATGTTGCACAGACAAAGGAACTGTTTGAGGTGTGAACACAGATTCATGAAGACAAAGAACAGCTCACTGCTGTATATGAGTTAGCTGTGCCCTAACTCAGTCCTTGCCTGCAGCTGCCATTCTGATTGAGGCTTCCTCCACTTTAATCTTAAGCACCTCCCTGACTATAGCTATTCCCTACAGAATCACAGTATGCCTGAAGATCCAATCACATGCAATTGTAAGCAAAACAAAATATGCAATTTTATTCTTTGCAAACAGAGAAGGCTGGAATGATATTAAACCCTGCCTCCCTCCTCTTGTTTCAATTCAAGAGGAGTTGCATGGCTGTCTAACAACCACGGCTGACTATTCAAATATTCAAAACTAATGTTAACTGTAAACCCACCCCCACCAAATCACTGATCTCATATATTTTACATAGACACACCCTGTCAGTGGCCAGAAAAAAAGGTAGGTTTGGAATATGCAGTGATATAAGAAAATAGAAAATTCCTCTTTGCTATCTGTTCTTGCTTATCCCTATGACTGAATCTATAATCTTTGGTGTTGTTTATGATTATGGACAGTGGAACAGTGTGAGTTAATCACCTTAGTGTGTATAAAAAATAAAACATTTATTTGTCCATTCATTGATGATCTGTTATATATCATGTAATTCCCTTATATTATAGCTGTTATAAACTGTGTTGTTCTCCAAATGACTTAGGCAGGGAGATGCTTTGGTTCACCATGCAGCCAAAGTAAATGTCATTTTCTCTATCTGAGTCCACCTAGTTGCCTTAAAAATCTTGTTGTTGTTGTGTTTCTTTAAATTAGACCCCAGATGCAGGATTAAACAGAATCAAACAAACAGAGCTTCCTGATTAACAGGGCGCCTCTTCTTCCCAAATTTGTATGGGCCGACTATCTGTTTCATTTTGCTTTCAGGACCCATGGAGTGAGAAAACAGACAAAAGAGAGGAGGGCACAAATGATAGATGAATCCTTGTACGTAAATTTGAGTTCTTCCAAGCTCGTTTATTTTGTCACACCTGCCCTGTTGTCAAGCCTGCATGTCAGGAAGTCCAGTAAAGACCCAATGTGCCCAAAGAAGAACACAAGGTACCCAGCTTTGGGTAGTCCATGCTTTTTTAAGAACATGCTATCAAGGAATCAACCAAATGACTCGTTTGGATTATGCTTTTAGAGTTAGAGCACCTCAAAGCACATATCCCTGTCCATAGTATAATGTAAGAGAGAAATTTTTGAATGGAAATAATACTGGGAAATAACTTTTCCAATGTGTAGAGTTGATCAAATCATCAAGGAGCTAAAATCTAATCTTAAATCTTGAAAAATTATTAATAAAACACAGCTATTTACTAATAAAATAGCCAAAAAAATTGTGCCTATTCAAATCATGTTTCACAAATCACATGGCTCTAGACTACTTTATCTGGTAAAGGAGTGTGTACCTTCACTGGAAAGAATGTTGCACACATATTCTAGATAAGTTAGAGTATAACCATGACCTGGCTATTGATATAAGAGAAGAGACTAATTACAACAGAATAAATTTGGTATCTGATGCCCAGGTAATGATATGCTAGGAAATGGGAAAGGAAGATTATAGAAGATGTATAGATATTGCAGGGCTTATAGTCAGCTATGTGCAAGAGGTGCTAATAAAGTGTGACTTCCCTGCACTGTTAAAGAAGTACCCTAAATCTTGCTTTATCAAGATGGTGTGAAATTTTTCACCTGTATCTAGAAATGCATCTTAAGATTTATGACAAAGGAAACAATGCAATACAGTAGATAAAGGATAATCTTTTTTTTTCATTGAATGGCACTAGATGAATAGAATATCCATTCAGGCAAAAAATAGCTGAACCTCTACCTCACAGCATACACAAAAATAAATTCCAATGTATTGTATATCTAATTATAAAATGTAACATAATAAAGCTTTCGAAAAAAGCCAGACAAACATCTCTGTCACCTTGGTGTTGGCAAAGAATTCTTAAACAGGACACAGAAAACACTAATTATGAAATTGAAAAACTGGACAAATTGGACTATATTAAAATTCCTATTTGGTGTCAAAAATCATAGTAAGATAGTGAAAAACCAACCAATAGAGGATGCTATTCACTATAAATCCTGACAAGGAATTCATATCCAGAATATATATATATGTGTGTGTGTGTGTGTGTGTGTGTGTATGTGTGTGTATCTATTTAAAAATCTTAAATATAAATGAGAAAAAGACACAGAATCCAAAAGAAAAATGAACAAGAAACTTGAACCACCTCCCAAAAAAGAACATAAAATGGCTAATAAACATATAAGAAAAGGTGCTGAACTTCATTAGTCATCAGGAAAATACAAAATAAAACCACAAAACCACCACCCACATGAAATGAAAAAGACTAAAATGAAAAGGATGGGGAAATACTAAATTTTGAATGGAATGTGGAGCAACCACTTTGGAAAATTGCTTGGCTATATTTATAAATATTGAACATCATGTCTTCTGCCCTAGTAATTCTAATCCTAGGTTAATATGCATATGTCAACAGAAGACATATTCCAGAACATTTGGCTGAGCTATGCTATTCACACTATTCCCAAACTGGAAATAATGCAAATGACCATCAACAGTAGAACAACTGAATAAATTGTGATACATCTAAGACAATGGAACATCAAATAGGAAAGGGTATGAAGAACTCCCTGCTATACACATCAAAGAAACAAATACTAATGGGAAAACCTGGCCCAAAAAGAGTATATGTACTATGGCTCCATTTATATAAAGACTATTTGAAGTCTGGGTGATGGTCACTCTTGGGACAAGGGGGTAGGGGGGACTGGAGGAGTCATAAAGGGGTCCATACAATGTTTGGCTCTTGGTCAAAATTCTGGCTCCATGGGTTTATTCAGTCTGTGAAAATTTATCCAGACGTATCCAAATTAAAAAGTTAAATTAAAACAAAAGAATATGTCAGCAATAGATCAAACATTCTATTTAATTATATCTGAAACCATTCACATCATAATGAACTCCTCTCCCCACCTACTAAGCCAAAGCCTCACCCACCCGTAACGAAGAGAAAGCCTCACTGGCTGGAACTAGGTGGTGCCCTTGCGGAAGCCGCATCTAAGCCCCAGGCACGTCACTCTCCTGTACATCCCGCCTTCCTGCCATTGAGTCTCCACTGTATCCAGCCTAGGGGTCTCCCGCGCATTAGGTCTCCAAGGCAAACCGTACTTTCGTTTCCGGTCACGGCGTCTGACTGGGGCTTGCTACCCGCCGCCATTATGAATATCCGCAATGCTCGGCCAGACGACTTGATTAACATGCAACACTGCAACCTCCTTTGCCTGCCCGAGAACTACCAGATGAAATACTATTTCTACCATGGCCTGTCCTGGCCGCAGCTCTCTTACATCGGCGAGGATGAGGACGGGAAGATTGTCGGCTATGTCCTGGCCAAAATGGAGGAGGAACCAGGTGGTGTCCCCTACGGACATATCACTTCCCTGGCGGTGAAGCGCTCGTACCGGCGCCTCGGCCTGGCCCAGAAGCTCATGGAGCAGGCCTCCCGCGCCATGATAGAAAACTTTAGTGCCAAGTACGTGACCTTGCACGTCAGGAAGAGTAACCGGGCAGCCTTGCACCTCTATTCTAACACCCTCAACTTTCAGGTTAGTGAGGAGGAACTCAAATACTATGCAGATGGAGAAAATGCTTATGTTATGAAGCATGATCTCTCGCGCTTGGCAGGTGAGCTGAGAAGACAGCTGTGGCTGAAAGGGAGGGGCTGGCGTGCGGCGCTGGGCCCCAGGGAGAACCCGGAGACCCAGGGCCGCACACCTCCTAGTTGGGGAGAGGCCCTCCCGGAGGATAGCCCGGCCGCTGATGACAGTGGCAGCGACGGCAAGGAAACCAGCGAGTCCACGGAAACCAGTGATGTCCCGGACAGCTAGGAAGACTCGGATTCCACGGATTCCACCTCCTAAAGCCAATTTAAGGTATTTCTTCCCCGACCCAATCCCTTCCCTAAATGCTGCACCATATCCCGGCCTGCCCAATCCTATCCTGTCCCATCCCACTGTAGTCCTGCTAGGTCTCACTGTGAAAACCACCTAGTGACCTTGGGCAGGAGTATAGACTAGGTGGCGGGGGGCGGGGGGTGAGGGAACTCAATGCTTGCTTTGGGAACTGAAAAGCATTCCAGCTCATATGCTGAAAGTAGATTAACTTCAGTAAAAGAAAACAGGCATTTGTCCTGACGTTTTGGTATGAATTGTATTTTAAGGTATCCATATAGTTGATGAAAAAAATTTCTTCTCTATAGAATTATAGTTAATAAATACCAAAGGAATGATAGAATTACAAAATCACCATTTTGAAACTCTTGATAAAATAATCTAGCCTCCTGTCATCAATGGCTCATACTGTTAGATGAAAGTTGGTGCACTTTGTAAGGACTGTCACAATGACACTTGAAGTTACTAGCCAAGTATAATATCACTGAAAGGGAGAAAAACATATGCCTTCTAATGCAATAGGTAATATGTAGTAACACCTATGAAATATAAATATCCATGCTAAAAGATAATTGTGTGCATAAAATTCATCTTGAATTAAAACAAGCCTTTAGATCTGCCATTTTTTTTTAAATGGAGGGACGTGTTAAACTATACCATGATGCAATCAGCCAGAATGAAAGAAAAATCCAGCATAAGAGAATTGCTACAGAACAAATGGTATGGTTTCTTTCACAAATAAATACCATTTTTAAAAGTGGAAGAGAAATTTATTAAAACAAACCCGAGAGATATATTAACTAAATGCAACCATTGTGGTCATTGTTTAGATCTTGGTTTAAATAAACCAAATATAAACTATTCTGAGATAACCATGCAAAATTTTAACATAGCCTGTATGCTATTAAGGAATTGTTAATAATTTTGTTAGGTGAGCTAAATGGTATTATAGTATTATGTTTTAAAAAAAAAGTCCTTTCATTAAAGATGCATAGTGAAATAGAGGTGAGATAATACAAGGCCCAGAATTTACTTCAAAATACTGTATGTGTGAACATTAAAAGTCAAAGAACAAAATCAAATTATTGTACTTGCCAGTACACCTTAATACTAGTATTAAGCAGCCACTAGAAAGGAGATTTTAAAAGCTATTTAATTTCCATCAAGAACTTTGTAGCACCATGAGAATTTCAGGTGTCAGTGAGCCACTGTCAATTTAGAAGCTTTAACTTCTAAACCTGGTCACCTCCTTTATGTGAAAAAGGCAATGACTTCTTATCACAAAGTCCAGTAATAGTGACATAGACTGCATATAATTAAAATCAATGCTGCTTGATTAATTTATTCATAAACATTCTTATTTGCGGGGCATGAGGCTTGAAGCTTGGTATACAACAGTGATCAGAAGAGGCTGATGTTTAGATTATACATCATTTAAGAATAAGTGAACTATATTTTTTATACATTTTAATGCTGAAACCCAAACTATAAGACACTAACCCCATTTCATTTTCATTCACTTATAGTTTGCTAGTTATACATGCTATAACAATTAAGATACAGTAAGTTGATGGAGGTTAGAAAGAGTTTATTCTCAGTACAGTCTGCTTCTGGCTTTTAAGAGCCTGAAGGTTTTGTGATGTTTGATTCATTTGGTTTAATGTTAAGGTAAAGGCAACAGAACAATATAAAAGTGAAGGTAAAATTAAACAAAACTTGATGCCTTGAGAGAACTGTTATCAGATTTACACCTGTCTTAAAAACACTGGAGGATTCTACCAAGATGATTTTATGTAAATCAACAAGCCTTTTTAAAAATTAACAAATTCTGATATAGCCTTTTTAAAAATTTGCAAATTCTGATATAGAAGCACTTATATAATATTGATATAATCTTTGTGGTCATTGGTTCTCTTCAGTTGTTATAGCTGAGAAGGATTTTAAGTAGAATAGAGTTAACTGGAGATTGCTTTAAAACTGTATATGTGTGTGTGTGTATATATATGTATATATACGTATATATATGTATACACACAAAGAAGTTTGACAAATTCACAAATTCAGTAGCACTTAATATCTGTGAAACAAAAATAGCTGCCATCCTAGTAGGAGAAGAGAAAACAATAAATAAGAAGAAGAAAGTTATTGTGTGGCATTTACACATCTGTGTCCAAACTCAGAAATAATTGAAATATTTCTTTATATTACTGTAATTGAACTTTACTTCTGAGTTGAAGGAGATATTTCCTCTACTTGACACCACGGTCCTTCCAGGTTGATATCTGCTGAGTAATCTTCATTGTCCCATCTAATCTTTGGTCCTTACTATTTACTTCTGGATCCTTTCCATCAAGAAGCCTCTTCAGGTTTTGGGTGCTGTCCTCCATGTTTGGGCCATGATGCTAAAAAGTAACCTCTCAAATCTCAGTAACTTAACGTAATAACAGCTTATTTCTCATATTACGGTCCACTATGGGTTAGCAGTGTGGTGACTCTGTAGGAAGGAGAGGAGAGGAGGGGCCCTGCTCCATGAAGGCATTCAGGAATTCATCTAGAACAGATGATCTTATTTTGTTCCATATCCACCTTTGGCAATCTGGTGAAACCTAGGGAGCCTTTTCAAGAAAATGTTTTTAAAAGGTATAAAAATAATATGGGATTACAAAAGAAACTAATTTTATTGAAATACAGCTTTTAAACTATTTTAAAATAAATTTATGTTATATATGTACTTCTTTATTACTATTATATGAAATAAAATATCTAGCAGTGGGTTTAATAATTACTGCAAAGAAAATTTGAGTGTAAATGATATTTTGAGATACTGCCAACAACTGTAATACAAAATATCTATGAATTTTGTTGGCAACAAAGTCACAAGTATTACTAGTACTCTGTATTGGTGCCTACATTCATAATTGAAAGAAATGCTAAATTTTAGTTAAAGGTTAATGAAAAAGCAGACTTTTTTGTTCCAAAACCCTTGATTCAGTTACTCTGCCATTTTCTAGAATCATGTGTCCTTCACTGGTTCATTTATCTTCTGCTTGGATATAAGGGAAGAGAATGCACTTGAGACTTGTATAGTTTTCAAAAGTCGTACCATTCCCCAACTAACTGCGAGGGGAGGCTAGGAAACGTAGTTTAGCTGTGTGCCCAGGGGGAAAAGGAATGAGTTCTGGTAACAACACAGCATAGTTGCTGCCACGATAGGAAACATCCTAATGGGCTCCAGACTGAGAAGCTCTGCTTCTGGGCCCAACTACGGACTTGCGGTCAGCCTGCTGCGCCCCTTCCACAGTGTAGCATGGGAACTCTGTGAGGCTGTCTAGAACTGTCTGCTTAGTCACATGAGACATATGGCTTCTGCTTTTGCACAAACCTGGGCATGGGAAACTGGGATTCTGCCATCTTGCTCCCTTTGTCTCTTGTTAAAGCCTGGAAGAGATGACCTGTCAACTCTGAAATCCTCCAAACTATCTAAAGCTTCAGGTACCATCCCTCACCTCCATCCCATTCAACGGGGATTCACTAATACATACCCTTAGCTGCCTGAATGGAAAAAGGCTATTGTGAAGAAGAACAGACTAGGACAAAAACTTTACAGATGAACACTGTAAAAGTATTATCCCACCACAATTGTGACACTGTCTCCTGTGGAGCTAGTGTTCAAATACCTACAGAAAAACATCCTGAAAGAAGTAGCTTTCCATTTTTTCTTATTTCTACTTTTGGGTCTGGGCAACAGAGGCAGTTAAAAGTTTGAAGTGATGTTGAGTAGGGTAGTTGGTAAAGGAGATTGTGTGTCTTCATCTACAAAATGGTAATAAAAATTACTATTAACACAATGAAAACTTACAATGTTATAGGTACTATTGTAAAAATTACATATGAATTGATTGTCTCATAATCTTCATAGATATCCCTCTGGGGTAGGTACTATTACTCCATTTTACAGATGAGGGTTGCATGTCACACAGCTATTAAATGGAGAGCAGGGATGCAGATTTTCATAGTGAACCTCCGTGATGGTGAGGATTAAATGAGACAGTCCCTGTAAATTGTTTAGCAGCGTTCCTCACACACAAATATTCTGTGAAGTTTAGCTCTTAATATCATCCTTAGTAGTAGTAGTAACCATTCAGGTACTTTCTTCTCCACGGTAATCAAATGGTAGAATGTTGTATATGAGCAGCAACACTTTGCAATCTTGGAAGGGAGATACATCTTAATGATTAAAATAGCTCTCACTGACAAGCTGAATGTCAAAGCATTCAGCTGGATCAATGTTCATCAACAGCCAAGTTTCTAGGGAGCCATAGCGATGAAGACAGGTCAGTTCAAAACATGCTAGTTGAGGCAGGAATGCCATCAAACTGATGCTTATCTCTTGACAAGGAATATGTGCTTGATGATGAATAACAAAAAAGAAAAAAGAAAAATCTCAAATTCCCATTGAGCTGGCAACATTGAGTTAACCAAGGTTACTTCAGTGCCTCTCCCTTTCTGGTTTATTCTTTCTGTCGCTAAGCTGTCATCCTAACAAAAAGTTGTTAAATGTTCACATGAGCAGTCACTGAAATAGACTGTTCTTAATTTTACCAGACAACTAATTATAACTGGAACGATACAATGAAATACGGAAAAAAGTTAGAGACTGACAGGTCTGGTAAATTCCTAGTATAACCTTACCCCAGATATGCCAGAAACCATAGATTTCAAATACAACTGCACTGCATGAAGATAAAGGGGGGGTTGGGAAGAGATAAGATATTGTTTTGAAATACTAATCAGATATCATTTTGTTGAATTATTTATAATCTTTAACAATTTCACTTTTCAATCAGTATATATAAGATGACTGAAATAACTGGTTTTGTCAGAGGTAACTGATAAAAAAAAAAGCAGAATTTTTTCCTAAATTGCATACTGTATGCTCAAGTATATAAAATCTAACGAGCTTTCTGGAGGAAGAGGTAAAGAAGAAAGGATATTAAGAAGTCTGATAATGGCAATGATTCAAAGAGTCAGGAAGAAAGCCTTTCTGAAAACATTTTGCAATGCTATTTCTATAGACTAATATTCTCAGAACATCATAGAATTTTTTTTAAGTAAAACCATAAAATTCTGTTGTGTGTTCATAAAATCATGTTAACAATGAACATATTTCTCAGGCTTCTGTTGCCCACCTTAAAGAAATCCTAGTAATGTAAAATTTTCAAATTAATCATCTAATAAATTAGGTCTATAATATTCATGTTTTAAAAGGAATTTTTATGAAAAATTTCTATACCCTTACAGTAAACTATCCTAGAGAATTTATGTTATTTGACTTTGAAAATATAATGTCTTAAAATTATGAAGCAGTATGTATTGAGAAAACCAAAACAGCTGTACAATGTGTGGTTCTCCTTTGCATGCCTATCCTAACAGTACTTGAAACAAACTGAAAAAGGTAATGATGGTAGTTTTTAACCTCTCACATCTTATTACTCTTCCATTATAGCAAATAATGCTTTTTTAAATAACAAGATTTTGTATTATATGCCTCTGACTGTCCTGCATCTTAATTTACTCTTCGGCTGGAAACCGACTTTTCTGTAATTATGATTTTGTACAAAAATGTAACTGCTGTTAATAACTGCTGTGTGCATAATAGTCAACCTTTATCTAATTACTTCTGTGTCATTTGATAGATGGGAAAAGAGTGCATCTTTACAGTTTAAAGGTTCTGTTGTTTTTGTTTTGTTTGCATTTATTCATCAATGGGCAGCGATACTCCATTAGCTTTTCTTTAACATATATTCTATTCATGTATCACATGATATCATATTCATGTATCTACCTTATTAAGGATAGGGTCCATTTCTCATTTATGTGTGTTTCTGTAACTCCTGGCACATTCTTCATTCATGGGAGGTACTCAGTAAATATTCAGTGAAGGAAAGAAGGAAACAAGCTCCCAACTTACCATGCAGTAATTTAAAAAAGGAGAGGAGAGAAAATGTATGTAAGGTACTACTTCCTATTGCCCAGTCTAATTAGAATGCTTTAAAGTTACTAATAGAGACATAATGTGTATTTTGATTTCATCTCCAGGTATCAACAGAAAATGTGACTTACAGAACTGGATACATTGTATCTAGCTTATCAAGAGCAAAAAAGGCCTTCTTTACAATTGAAATAAATTTCTTTTTGAGTGGAGTAGGATGGACTAGAATTTGAAGACAGTGAACAAAGTACCTTGGTTTCTTTAGGTTTAAAGTAGGGACTTTGGGGTAGAGCTCAGCCTTTCAGTGTTCTCTCTCCTGCCCTTGCTCCTGGCAGAAGTGGCTTTCAGGTGCTGGGAAAAGTCCATGTGTCCCCATGGCAGGGAGGGGTGAGAGCCCTAGACCAGGGTCTGTGTGCTGGCACCTGAATGCTCACCAGCTTCCGAGATACCTCTAGTTTAAACTGGCTACTCATACCTTGATCTGCTGCTGGAGTCTCATTGCTTACACCAGTGTTTTATTTTTTTTAGCTCCCCGTGCTCACTTGTGCTCTTCTTACTTCTCAACAGCTTTGCAGGTCCTGGTTCTCAGCCACATGTGTCCTCTTGGCCCACGTCTAACCTGTCTGCTCAGCATCTGCTGTGTGATCATCTCACAGTGACCACAGTGACTTCTATTTTCAACTCCCCACAACAACTTTCCACACACCCTCCCGGGATCATGAAGGCAAACCTGAACACAAGAGCCTGCTGCCGGAGAGCCAAGGAAGGCTGAGGCTTGCTGTCACAAAACCTTTGACTTACTCACGCCGCGCTGTCATCTTATTCTGTTTTTAGTTGTTGGGTGTGATTGTCTTGCAAGGTTGTCTCTTCCTAGAATTCTGGCAGGAAGCAGGGCAAACTCCGGGAGCTCATCTCCTTTCAGTTTTTGCTGCTATTTATCTGGGTTTTCATCCTTTAGGGGGTAGACAGGACCTCATGACGCCTTCTACTTCCTTCTTTTTTTCTGGAGAAGTACTCTGTTTCCTTTTCCTTTCTCTGAGAACTTGTCCTCTTTCATACCCTCTTATTTCTTGAGGATGTATTCTCCTCCTTTCCAGTGGGAGAAAGTGGTGAATAAGGGCTTCTACTATGAAGTCAGAATTTGGAGTTACTAAGAAAAGAACCAGTAATTAAATTGGAGTATTTAATCTCCTTGTGTGTGTCAGTTGGTTTATTTGTAACAACATAACTTGCCATTGAGTACCTATAATGTTCAGGCAAAATGCTAGGACCTTTATTACTATGCTTAATCCTCTCCACAACCCTAGGAGGTAGGTATCATCCCTGTTTTATAGATGAGGAAACTGAAGCTCAAAGTAGCAAAGTAAATAACTAGGATCCAAACTCAAGTCTATTTGAATTCAAAACCAAAGTTCCTTTCACTTTCCTATTGCTACTGTTTATGTTTTATTTATAAAAGTGTAAAAACTATAGCAAAAAAAAGGAGAATCTACTGTTGTAAAATGTTGTGTTGACTTACTGCATGGCAACTCTATGTTGTTTGTAAATATTTATGTAATTCACCATTAAAGTTGTTTTGCTATTTTTCTCTAGTAAAAATAAGTGAAGACAAAATGCTTTGACCTCTGCAGTGAAAGTCACCAGATAAATCCAGTTATCATTAATGTTTTTTATATTCACTGAATGTGAATTACCATAGTATACAACATTTCTCATGTTTAAATTTTTATGAAAACTAGTGTATATGGTTTTAAGTCAAAGCCTTGACATTACCCATCTGATGACAAGAGATAAATCTGTTCTCTGTAATCATAATCAACCCAGCTAAATGCTTCTTACAGATCTGCTCCAGTGTACTCTTAAGAATGCCTACCTAATAGTAGATGATTGCCTGAGGCAAATAGAAAAATCTTTTTCTATACAATAAGGATTTGCTATTTCTAGGCCAATACAAAGCTCTTGTCTATCTTTCCATCTTTCTTTTTTTCTCTTTTTAACTTGTCTCCCAACTCTGAACAATTTTATTCCTTCCCTTCAAGTATATGTTTATCTCTTTATTTTTAAATATTACAGCTTTCTAACATCTGTCTTAAGGGCAGCATAATCTTACTGATGAAATATTCCATGTTTTCCTTGAGCCCTTGTCAATATGTCTTCATGTTAACAGCTTAGCAGATGGAGAAACAGAAGGAGTAGCATCAGCTTACCTGATAATTGTTCTCCAGCATCAGACAGGTTACTCTCTCCAGTAACTTGATAAGAATTGGATTAATTGGAAAGTAAGAAATGATACCTGACTTCTGCAGTGTTATTTACTGAAACTATTGGTTGCTTTTTTTGTTGTTGTACCATTGTATTTTTTTTCCCAGCTTCACACTAGGAGAAGTCAGAATTATAGCAACTTACCTAGTTTGGGCTACCTTATTTCATTAGATAAGGAAAGCAAAATAAACAATAATAGTGATATTCTCAGGGCATAAATTAGCACGTTTCCAAGTGGTTCCAGTTAAAAATGGTGATTTAGCAGCAGGAGCTTTCTGTTCACTGAAATTATGGGAGCCTATAACACCGCTTTTTGTAATAACATTGTTCTTTTTACATAGGGCAAATTATTGTTCTCTTGTTTTTTAGTATACTAAGTGCTTTTTACTTTTACATTCCTGGAGAGGCCAAAGCCAGGCTTTGAAGTAAGGCTGATGGATCCTTAATGTTGAATACCCTTGTACTAGCTCTAGAGAATGACCCACACCCTCCATTACTTGCAGCTTTAAAGAAAGTACTGAGTTGGGCTTAGGTCTGACAGCACATTGTTCCGAAATATTAATCATCAAGATGCAAAGTTTTCTTTGGCTTAAAGAGGGAAACTTGTAAATGAAGCCTCTGAGTTACCTAGTTACAATCTGTGATTTTCTCTTTGGAGATAAGAACAAGGGGCAAGAGGTGATCATCTAAAATAAAAATAACGGGGTGTGTGGCTGTGGGGGAAAAGTAGAGAGTACAGTTGCAAGTTAGTCTAAAAGTGGGAAAGTTTGGAAAGGATCAGGACTCTGAAATAACTGAAAAGAAATTTTCTCAAATGTTTTCATGCAAATGATGAATCATCTGGGGGACCATGTTAAAAATGCAGATTTTGTTTCAGTTGGTCTGGGGTGGAGCCTGAGTGTCTGCATTTCTAGCTAGTTCCTAGACAACGGTGATGCTGCTGGTCGTGGAACCACACTTTGTCTAGTAGGATCTCAAAGCTCATCTCCAACCCTGAAACTGCAGTTCAGAACACCTGTGCATAGCCTTTAGGCCAGTTTGGATTAGATGCTAAATAATTCAGAATCCCATTCTTAAATACACAAATCCTTTGTCTTTGGGGTTCTGTACATAAAACGATGGCCTAATCATATCAATAAAAATTCTGAGTATATTTCATCAAATGTGTACAACAAAATATTTACATACACAGTATATGAATGTATAGATAAAAACTGACATTACATCTTCTATTATATTGGAAAGCTTTGAAATGTTAATATTTTTTCTTCTTTGACTTCCAAAAAAGTAAATGGTACTTTTTAAAAATTTCACTTTTAACTATCACCCAATATGTTGTGTTCATTGGTCCATAGACTACCCTACACACAAGGCATTTTTTCCTGCTGACATTTGACACAGACTTGAAAATGAACACAATCTTCTGTTTTTTTTTTAAATTTTATCAGATCTTTATCTAGGAGAAGGTGGTGTGGGAAACACTTTCAAGAGAGAGTTTCTACCCAAAGATAAGAATTTCTAGCCCAGGGTTTCTGAAAGTATAGTTCTTGGACCTATTGCATTAAAATTACCCAGGTGCTCTGTTAAAAGTGCAGTTTCTTAGATTCCAGCTTAGATTTACAAAAAAAAAAAAAAATACACAGTCTTATATTTTTAACAAGCCTCCAGGTGATTGTTTTGCATACTGCCATCTGAAAATCACTGAATAGTATAAGGTGTTGAGTTCCTCATAAAGGTAATTTGAAGGGCACTTTTTCCATGTTAAAACTCTCCATATTTGAATTAATTTGCCAAAGAAGCAAAAAACTCAAGAAGATACAACAAATTTTTGTTTATAAAACAAATGGGGAAAATAGCAGCAGACTCACAGACTCCAAGAAGGGACTAGTAGTTACCAAAGGGGAGGGAGGGAGAAAGGGATTGTGGGGTATCATGATTGGTGCACATAGTGTGTGTGGAGTCACGGGGAAGACAGTGTAGCTCAGAGAAGACAAGTAGGGATTCTGGCATCTTACTACACTGATGAACAGTGACTGCAATGGGGTATGGGGGAGACTTGATAATAAGGGTGAATGTAATAACCACATTGTTTATCTTGTGAAACCTTCATAAGAGTATATATCAGTGATACCTTAATTAAACAAAACAAAACAAATGGGAAGGGTTGAGGGTGGTATATGGGAGCTGTACTGTCTGCTTATTTTTCTGTAAACCTAAAATTGTTTTAAAAGTAGTCTATTAAAAATAAAATATATACACAGAATTTTACATAAGTGTGATCATTTGATACATGTATATGACTTACATATATTTTACACAAATGTGATTATATCAGGTATGTTCTTTTTAGGGTATTGTTTTTTTTGGTCATTTATGTGGCCCTCCAGCTTTCCTATTCCCAGTCTGCCCATATCATCCCCCTTCTCCTGCACCTAGCACAAGTTAGCCTAGTTTTATTCTGTTTTTTTCTCTTTAAGTTGTAGTCAGCAAACAAAACTACAATTTGGCAATAGTGGTGGTTGTATAGGGCAAGCTTGAAGAACTAAAACACTAACAAATAATACTGAAATTTTCTTTTTTTCCAGAACAAAAAGCTCAAATATTGCAATATCCAGTTACAAACCAGACACTAGGCCAGTCGAATCACGTGACCTTCTACTCTTGTGTCATTAGCTCCTCATATCCCATCATCTGAGTGTTCTGAGTTAGAACTCATATTAAGAGTACCCAGCCAAAAACCAATGAAAAAGTGCCTTATCAAGGTCCTTCTTTATACTTTTTCCTAGACATGAATACTTCTTTGAAATTTTAAAAGACACAGATCAATTCTCAAGGTACACTTGAAGGGTTGTTTAAACATCATGCTTCCTTACATGGACAGAGGAATTAAATTTTGTGAAGTTCTGAAACAAAAAAAAATCCTTTCCTAACCAAAATTAAGAGAAATGTTGCACTGTAGGAATGGAGTCAACACCTTAGTTGCATATTATAAAAGCTTACCTAGAGAACATATTCCTTAGCAAGTTGAGCAATTCAGAAGAGGTGGTTTAATATAGTGGGAAATCAGACCTCAGAGTTCAAAGGCTTAAATTTAATCCTGGTTTGGCTTATTACTACCTGGATATCCTTTGGCATATCAGTTTTCTCATAACATAGAGATAAAAGCAACGTTAATACCCTAAAGTTATTGTGTAGTGACATAATAAAAACTGCATTGTAATTTGTAAGAAGGTGTGTAAATGTTACAGCTTCCAGAGATTTTCATCCTCAAATTCAAACGTGCAAAATAACAATGATCATTTTACTTTTCTTCCTAGCTGTCCAGAAAAAAATCAGTGTTTTAGCAATGATGAGTGTGTATACATGTGTGAAGAATTTAAGAAATAGGAATAAGGAAGTGAATTCCTATGAATATAGCAAATAACTATATATTCATTTAAAAAGAAAAGGGGCTTAATAAAAGTTTATCTCTTGCTTTCTATACGTAATAAGATTACTCATGTAAATCAAATGAATTTACTAATACTGTACTTGTTTTTCCATTTGCATAGTTTTGAGTAAAAGATATTTACCATTACTAACAACAACAAAAATGTGACCAGAGTTTTCACATACTCAAAAACATTATAATCAACTCTGGCAGTATATTACAGCATCTGGTTAATTTCTATCACTAGAGCCCTTATCAAAGAGTTAAGTCAGAAAACAGGTATAAAAGTTAAAAGTTTGGACTGTTAAATAATAGATGTTACAAAGAAATTTGAAAAAATTACAGACTCTCTCTCTAAGGAGACTTCTCAGAAACAAATACTTCTAATTGTTCCTTTGGCATCCAAAACATTCTGGAGCAATGTGCTCTAATAGGTAAGATTCACAATGAGTGAAAGGTATGCCTTTCTTCTGTGACGTCGCAGAAAGATGGATGTGAACAACCAATACCATAGAAGTACTCTTAAGCAAATCAGTCTGCAGAGATGTACATACAGAGGTTGAGGATATAGATTTTGTGTCTCTTAAAATTACTCATGTCTGTGTATCCCTTGTAAAGTACTTCTCAGTATGAAAAGCAATGATCTATGATACATTTTCCAACATTTCACACATTTTTAAAAATTTTATTTTCTTTATAATTATGGGGTTTTGGAGGAGTGGTAGATTAGCTTCTATCCACTCACCATCTAAGGTAAAAGTGTCACAGCTTTTGTCTAATTGATTAGCAGCTTTGTCAATGGCCTTAAGTTAATGTGTAGTAGTATTTCATAGTGGTTAAGCTCATACATTCTAGGTTATACCCCAAATTAAGAAGGCACCTGCTTTAGAAATATTTGAATTGCATATACCCTGCTTTGTAAGGATGGCAATTCTATCAAAACTAAACCCTTCACAGGGTAATAGCATCATGAAATAACCTGAAGTAGTCATTTGTCAGCTGATGATAGAAATTCAAATTCAGAGCTAGAAAATCAGTTTAGGAGTAACTGGCTTAATACAATAATATTAAAAAGTGTATAATAATGGAGGAAATTGTCAGTTGTATGAAATGTGTTTTAGGTCCTCTTATTCTTGTCCCGAAACAACGTATAGGTCTTTTTTTTAATTGCTGGTTGGAATTTTACTTGCACAATGAAAGGCAGTAGTTTCAGAATAATTAATCACCCCCAAATAAATAAAGCTGTATTTATAATTTAAATTTTTGTGCACCAGTACAATTCTAATTGGAAATCATTTGGATCAGTTTTGCTAAAAAACAGAGTTCCTGTCTTTGATGAGGGAAAAGCATAAAATGGCTTACCTTAGCATATAAAGTGATTCTAAAATCACCCCATATGGGTGATTTTAGCATATGGGGTGATTTTAAAATCACCCCAATTCATGACTTATCCCTGAAAATTCAAAGCTTTATAAATTATAAACCTTTTAATGGGACATGGTACGTACCGTGTCATGCCAGATAGGGCTATGCTCAACCAAGAGCATAAATGAGTTTTCACTTTTTCACCCTGAATTCTTTCATTCCCAATACCCAGTTCTATTACTCTTTTCTGGCTTAAGTTATGCACCCTTCACCTAGACTAAAATTCCTACAAAATAACACATGCTCATACCACTTTTTCAATTTCTTTTCACCTTTAGTTCCTACTACCCATAAATAAGTAAATTGATAGATAGGTGATGGATAGACATAGATCCTACATCATAGCTGATAATAAGCAATTCTTTAAAAATTTACACTGAATTATTAATACTGGAAGTTTTGCTCCTCTAAAGAGTGTTTATTTTAATTCAAACAAGTATCTGACTGGTAGGATAAACCTGCTTAATCAATATTATTTCCTTCCTATCTCTGGAAGATCTAAACTGAGACTCTATGAGGTGTCCTGACATCTTGATTTCGAAGGAGAGAAAGACTGTATTTCCTGTCTATAAGCGGTAAGGGATAGGGTACTAAGTAAGCAATGTTTGTCTTTGAAGCCCTGAAGCTTTCTTTTCTGCATCTTTCCTCCCATTCTTTCTTGTTCTTTCTCCCAAATCCTCAACAATCTTAAAAGTCTAAATTTCTGCATCCATAAAACAAGAATAATAGTAGTTTTGCTGTAATAACTGTAAAGTTATAAGCGTTAAATAAAATTCGTGTAAATTACCCAGGCCAATATCCAAAATATAAATCAGATGCACAATAAATATTGATTCCAGTTATTTTCCTTCTAATTGGCAAACATTTTAATAAGGCTTAAGAATTCTAATACACAGGATTTTACATTTGAATATCATTTTTTGCAAAAAGATTATTCAGTGATCACAAGCTGTTTCTAGCTGCCCAGTCTGTTCTCCATTCTTTCCTGATTTATCTCTGAGTGAGACCAGGCAATAGCAAGTGCTCAAGTAAAAAGCATGAATGAATGAAAAGGAAAAGTTCACAGATGAGGAATAATTGAGCCAACTAAAATTATACCAAATTCCACTTCATATCAAAAAGGCGGTAGAACAAGAGTCCTCTGCAATCAAACATTAAACATTATTTTAAGAAAACACTCCAGTGCAGTTTTATGTCAATAGTAAAGTACTTCTACTCTGTTTTCAAATCTAAAAGCCAAATAATAAAATCCTAGTATTCCCTTGCACAAAAAATCAAAATAAGAGGTATAAATAAGAACATTTAATAAATCTCTTAGGATGAGTTTCTCCGAATAGCAAAAATTCTTTTAAAGTAAGAAAGCATGATTATCAGTGAAAACCGGACATTTTAAACCCAGTTTTCATTTTGGAAACATAACTAAAATAACATTTGAAATGTTTTAAAAATACCACAGTAATATGTGTTTTTCATAGGTGTTTTTTATGCTTATAAAAGGGAAAAAAATACAGCTTAAGTATCATTTCATTATTTGTGCAGAACAAAGTCCATTTTGTCTATTAAAAAAATAAACGAGCAATAATCTCCAAGAAATCATCTTGTCCAGCATTAATGACTAGTTTGGTAGTTAACAGCCCAAGGCATAGCCAGAGGCCATTAAGGCTCTTGAGGGAGGAAAAAAGGTTGGGGGATTGTGGTCTACCAGTAATTAACTATAGGTATAAATCAAAACTTCCTAAGAAAGGAGATAAAAGTTCTTCTGTCCGTATGATTCTGTTTATCTTTTCAAACACCCCTCCCCCACTTTTTTAATAAATAGGAAAAGAGGATGCTGCCTTCATTTCACAAACCAGGTTAGATTGAAAAATAATTCATTTAATGAAAAGGGGACACTCAGGGGACCAATTAATGCCTTTTTAAGCTTACACTATACAACTATAAGAACCACTTAAAAAGAAAAACCCAGTGTATAACACATTAGTTAATTGTCGATGGACTGAAACTCAGTCATAAGATCATAAGGATTTTTTGGAGCTTTTTTTTTTTCAGTTTAATCCTATCTCAATAAAGGTAAATACATAAGGATTATAAATAAACAAATCTGAAGTAATATAGATTGGGGGAACCTTAAGAGGGTCAGGAGATAATGAAGATTATACTTCAATATTGGGATTATGATGTTAGTTCTTTATTTCAATAAAAGTGGATAGAGATCTTTCATATCAGGGACAGGGCTTAGCTGTAAGGACAAAGTAATCTTCTGGGAATTATGCATACAGGCTTGACATCATTTTTATTGGATGGCTGATGAACTGGAAAACTCCAGGATAGCCAGGCTTTAATTTGTAATCTTAATTTTCATATAAATCGGTACATTTCAGGGGGAGAGAGTGGGGGATGTGAGGACTTTGATGCTTGCCAGCCTGGTGGTAATAAGACAGTGCTGAAGCACAGGCTACAGTACTAATTCATCCAGTATCTGATTCTGTCTTTTCCTGTATCCATCTGTCTTCCATCTTTACATCTATCATTTAAAAAAATTTACAGCCTGCAAATACCAGAGAAGCTAATGTTAGTGCAATCTTCTCTCCACCTCCTCTTGGAATGATCTATAGTAATCTACTTATCATAGACATGCACACCATAATGTACAATAATTTAGTCTCCAGCCAGGAAAATGACTGCAATTGTTTTGCAAGTATGCATTAATAAGGTGTTTTTCTCTTCTTGTTACCTCTTTAAAAGTCTATAGGACATGGAAAAACACTGGTTTCCTTTCATAAAACTATTACTTTGGTTTTTATATATACTTTCATTTCAACAGGATAGGGGTATAGTTATCAAACTAGAACAGTTGTGATTTTGTCGGTCACACAAAAACTTGCCCCATATGTCTCCAATATAGAATGCAGCTGCTATTCACATTGTAAAAGAAGTAAAGTGCTCCTGAATGGACTATTTTAGGTACATATCAGTAAAACAGAATTTTCTCTCTAGATTGTTCTAGCCTCTTACATCATAAGTAAAACTAAATCTTAATGCAAAATTATTCTAATTAAAAATATTTGATTGAATCAACCATAGCAAACAATATACAAATGTGAAGTGATTTATTCACAAATACATATTTCCTCTCTCCCTTTAAAATAATGCTTCTACAGCTTTTCAATTAAAAAAAAAATTTTTTTCCAGCTATTTTAGTTTCTGGTCCTAGAATAATATGCTTGACATTGACCACTTTCTTTCTCTATGTCTCCTTTGGCAGAAATGCTGACATAGTCTTGTCTCTGTTAGGCTAGAATGATACTACAAATCTTAACTAATTCATCCATCCATCCAACTATACAGTGTCAAGCACTGTAAGACTAGTAGATATACTCATACATATACAGTATTTTACCTTAAGATGTTCATGACTTAGTGGAGACCAACTTGTAACAAAAAACTCAGAGAAGGCTGCCAGGAAGAATGAGATTTAAAGATAAGAAGAGCTTTAAAGATAAGATAGCTAAGCAAAGATAGTGATGGGAATAAAAAAGGGATAGAACATTTGTAAAGGTAGAGCACTGAAAGGGAATTCAGTGCATAAAGCATATGCAGGAATGGAGTTGACAAAGGTTTATAAAAAATGAATGACACTCGTGAAGTGTGACGGTAAATGGTGGATGTCATAGAGAAGGATATTGACACAATCTTCAACTGAAGGTGTGAATCTCTAACATCCATTAGCATTTACTTGAACAACTCCAGTGACTAGAAACTATTACAATAAAAGAGAGATGAATTTATTTTTAAAATTCTAATATTTAGGAAATTCTTGAAATTTTCCAGTTTCTAGAATTGAAAAGTATAGAGCTATCCATTCTAGTTCTATCTTATTGAAACACACAGAATATAAGTGATCTTCCTTTCACATAATATCTCTGAAATATCTGAAGATACTTACGAAGTCCTTCAAAGGTCAGTTGCTTAAAAATGTTCCTTATTCATAATAGTTTTCAAAACTTTAAATGTTTTGGTTTCTTTTCTCCAGATAAGCTTCAGATTTGTTCTATTTAAAGTGTGGCATCTGGAACTGAAAGTAATAGTATATGTTTAGCATGACCTACAGAGAGGAGAGAAGAAATATTCAACAGACCTTTTCCCGCCACTTTATTTCTATTACTGTGACTGACTTGAACTAGGTTTTTGGGTAAGCTTATGTTGATGATTCATACAGAACTTTTATTCATCTAAAATGCTAAAGTCCTTGCCATGTGTACTCCCATTTAACCACATCTCTGCTTTCTCCTATTACTGCAGAGGGGCTTCTGAACCATAAGCCAGAATATCACTTTTATCCCTATTTAATTCATTATTATAATTCATGATTCCCTGACATAACATATACCAAGAAGTCTTATCTATGATACAGTGTAAAATTTGCCCAAATAGGCAAATGCAATATTGTTGTTAACAATAACTTTTATCTTAATAGTAATTAAACACAGGGGACTAAGGACACACAATACCCAATGACTATCAACAGAGTAAAACAGCTCTTAAGTTCAACCAGTACAAATATTTAAATATTCAGACATTTTTCTCTACTCTTTAACCAGTAATATAGTGGGTAGATCCATTCAGGATTAAAAATGAGTTCATTCGTTGACATACCCCTGCTCTGACAGGTAAAATATGAAAAAGGAATGTCCAAATAACTTAGCCAGAATCAACAGTAAGATAATCTTTGGGGACCAAACTAAAACAACTCAGCCACAGGAGCACCGGGAGCCACAGGTCGGGAAGCAGGTGGTAGCAGAACAAGCATCCAGTGCAATGACAGGAAATAAGATTACAGGGAAATCGGGCAATTGGAGTCATTATCTCTTGATAGAAGGCTGAAAACGGTATTGCCAACTTGATGGTTCAGATGACAGATTGATAGGGAGTTGGGTGGCAGGGAAGGTTATATTCTAAGGCTTAGAAATAAGACAAGCCAGTTGACCTTTCATAGAAATGCCCTGGTAGCAGAAAGGAATAAGGCCTGGCTGTGGTCTTTTGTGGCTGTGGATCTGTGTGGAGGCAGCTTCATTACTATCAAATCATTAGACAAGACCAGAGTCAACAGAAAGTTAATACAAACAGACAATAAAAGGAACCAACAGAATATGAATGCCCTCCAGAAAAAAATATAAATACCTAAAATATCACAATAAACATAATTATCAGATTGAATTCACAAAAAAATAGAATAAAATTTAGCCATATGCTGCTTACAAAATCATATCTAAACTATATGTCATACAGCCTATTTCTCCAGTAATGCAAATACTTGCTCAGTAGGTTTAGTGCGGTGTCCAGTGTTAAGGATAGAGGCTACATGTAGGCTCAACAGCATGATTTTCCTGAGGGTGATTTGACTACCCCAACTGTTGAGAGCCTGACACAGTAGCAAGTTGATCACAGTCTCTTCTGTCATGGAGGGTGTAGCAGCTTGCCTTTATAGAAATATGAAGTGATTCTGAATATGAATTTCCCTCACAATCTAAAGCATTTCTGCCAACACAATTATTTGTGGACTTAATGAATGCCTTATTCATTGCCATGCAGTGCTACACAAACAAGGAATGCTGAACAAGGGACGCATTTTACAGGAAAGGAAATGTGGCAATGGGCTCGGATCCATGAAATCACTGGTCTTACCTTATGCTCCACCTTCCAGAAACGGCTGGTATAAAGCAACAGCAACTTAACTGAAAGCTCAGTGGTATTCAACCTTGAGAGTTTGGGAAATTTTCTATAAGAACCAGTATATGCCTTAAACCAGGAGCCAGTGCATAGTGTGACATGTCTCCAGTACTCGGAATGTAATGGTTTGGGAGTCAGTGGGTAGAGGTGGTAGTGGTCCCTCTCATCTATACTAACAACCCCCTCAAGTTTGCTTCCCAACCCTGCAATTTGGGCTCACTGGGTTCAAGCATCTTACTGTATAAATGTTTATACCAGGTGAATTGAATTGGAACCTGTGTCTGCTCCTGTCAATTTTGGGTTCCTCATGTGCCAAACCAGCAGACCCATTTTTACCAGGATAATTGATGACCACAAGGAAAACTGGGTTGTTACTATGCACAGGGGCAAAGAGGACTGTGTTTAGAACCCAAGAGTTTCACTGAGATACATCTGAGTACTCTCTTGCTTCAAAGTACTGGCCCCAAACTGCAGTAACTTAATAACACAGATCCTACAGGCATTAAGGTTTGGGTCATTTTACCAGGTTAAAGCACTCAACCAGCTGAGGATCAGCAGAGGGAAAGGGGAGCACAAAGTAAGTGCGTGTCTTAGTGTGGCTACGACACCCTGCTCTGCTCTATACTATGGAAGGCTGACATCTATGGGTTACCTGGATGCCGTTGTCCTTCAGTTTCTAGTTGGATGGGTCAATGAGACTGAACAGAAAAAGAAAAAGAATAGGATATCAACTAACCATCTCCCCTTCCTCAGCCACAATTTCGATTTCTACTATCTATGGCTGCATCTTGTCCAACAGACACCCCTCTGCAAGTGCTTTTTCATATTCTGTAATAGTTGCCTCCCTTGAGGCCCAGGAATGGTCCTGGCTTCCTGATGTTGCTACATCATCCCTGCTTGACCTCTCTTGTTATTCTTAAGCCTTTATAAATAGACCCTCATTAAACTCTCTTCGGTCACCCTTTTGAGTGTACCATCTGTTTCCTGACAGCACCAAAATCAGATCACCTTCATCTGTCTGGATATCTATGTCTCTATTACTTTACTTACCCAGCTTTAAATAATATCTCTATCCACGTTACAAAAAAGACCCTCATACTGATTCCACCTCTTTCTGCTCTCCCTCTCATCTCCTCACTTTTGTTGGATATATAATTTCTATATTGTTCAAGTTTTTAACGTTTATATTCTAATTTTGACCCAAATTCTCACTTGTTTTGATCTTAGGCCCAGGGACAAGGGATTCCATTGTCAGAGTTGAACCTTCTGCTGTAGCTTCCCCATTCATCAGAGAGGCTGAAGTTAAAAAGAACTCAAAAAACTATATCCCCTGAGTTCCTGTTTGTTCAAAACTGTTGCCTTTATATTGAATTGCAATTTGTTTAGGTATAAAGACACTTGAATCACTGTTTTTTCAATGACTTAACTGGCATTGATCATTCCACAGTGAGTTTTGAGTACTGATACAGAGAAGTCTGAGATTATCCTACATTTTTTTTCCTCCTTAAGCTTCTTAATCTTTCTATATGGATGTGGTATATCTATAAACATATATTTAAACTATAAAACTTTACTAGGCTGGGTTTTGGTGTTGAGCATTCTGGGATTTCCCCCCCACCTTGGATATAGCCTATTGCATCCCATTAAGTTTCAAGGGTGTGTGTGTGTGTGTGTGTGTGTGTGTGTGTGTGTGTGTGTGTGTATGTATCTTCTATTATATCTTTAAATATTAATTTAGTTATAATACCTTGGTTCTCTTTGTCTATGACACAGATTTGCCTATCTCCCATATATATTACTTTCTCTCTGCCTTTTTAAACTGTATTTATTTTAATTTCATTCTATATCTTTTCTAATTCCTACCCTTAATTATGCCTGTGTGTGTGTTTTCAGAAGAATATTGCCTTTGTACTGCTTCCAATCTGGGTAAATTCTATAGCATTTAATTTTTTTTTCTTTTCAATGTCATAGACGAGCTTTACCAGTTCATCTTCTTCTCACTTAGGATCTTTGCAGAGAAGACATGGTATGCTCAAACTGAAGAAAATTAAAAAAGAGACTGTTAACAGGTGAAGGGAGAATATAGGGAAGCCAGGAGGGTTAGTGCAGTTCCCTCTTAGACCCCTGTCACTACTGTAGGTCTGAAGGGGCAAAGGGAGGGACTGGTTGCTGGAACCCCAAGAAAGGGCAACCTTACAGGAGCTCCTTATATAGTCAAGGGACCCAGCCAGCCCAGCATGACCCCACATGGGAAGCCAAGGGAATAAACACCTTGATATATGATCCTCTCTCCCTCCATTCTTCTACTAGCACTTTCAGTTGGGTAGGCCCATCTAGAAACTAGAAAAGCTTTTAAAGTAGTTCAGTGGTTGGCTTCCCAGGGTACCAATATAAGGTAGAGAAGGGCACAGAGGGTATCTGGAGGGGCATCTTTCCTGAGATCTTATACCTCTACTCTGTCCTTTTCTTTTTCAGTTATGGTTATTTCATTAAGGTTTTTATTAATTCTCAATGACCTATGTGGTTATAATTTTTATCTCCTTTGATGGTATATGTTTCTTGATGATTGTTCTTCATCTATTACTTGGTTTTTCTGTTTCTTCTTGGCAATAGCTTTGTTTAGAGCATATCCTGGTTCCTGTTCCTGTTATAACTCACCTTTCAAATGAGCACCCTCCCGATCAGCCATGTGAGGAAGCTTTTAGTAGAAGAAAGGATCGGACTGTATTGTAGGCTCCCAGAAATTCTGCTTCTGACAGAGTTGCCCCCTGTGAGTTATTTTAGCTTTTACATCTTCCCTGCTAACAAACTGCAACATTGTTAACAATATAAAGTGTCCTCCTTCTTCCTACACCCAGAGGTTACTTTCTGCAAATATGGAGTGTTCATGTGATTCCTCAATCAACCCTGACTCCCAAGCAGGCAGAGATGTTCCCTGTTCCCACTGAAGCAAATAAAATATGCATTATTTTATATTTCAGTGTAGCATACTTATTTGAGAGATATTTGAGTCTGCTGAGCTCTTCATGTGATCATCTGTCCCAGTTGGCCTTTATTGCTCTTGGCAGTTCCTTTTCTTCTACTTCGTTTTTACTATTTTGAGATTTCATGTATCTTCCAGTTCCATTAGAGATCAAGTTTGCATTACTTTTTTCTCTTCATTCTTTTTTTACTTTTGGATGATTCTTATAAAAGGAGAAAAATTCATAGACCTCACTCCATCACTTTCAAACCAGAAATCACATGTAGTCTTTTGATCTTTCAATAACCACATGTGTAAAGAACACATAGGCTCATGTTATACTACGTAAAAGAAATATTCCTGGCCAAAGCTAGAAATGCATAACTCTATACATAAGAACATTTTTGAAGTACTTAAATGACTGGTTTTAAGATTTTCCCCATTGTATAGAGACGTTTTCATTTTTCAAAGACAAATCTTCTGTTCCCAAGCCTGTTTTTCTTTGTGTTCTGCAGTCTTCCTAGATGCACAGTCCTCTGAAATGTCAAAATACCTTCAGAAGAGAAAATAGATTCTCCCAATCATATCTTATCCTCTTATCCTCCAAAGCCCCCAATTTGCCAGTGAAGTAACATGAAAGTTGATATAGATAAATTTTGCGCTGTGATCTCAATTGGTAGGCATACTCATCTCTTAAACAGTTCTGTCAACTTGGATTTATCTTCATGGAGGACATATAAAGCATCGTTTACATAAATAACATGGAGCTCTGAGTTGGACAAATATCAGGGATGAATAACTGCCCTGGAGTAGACCTATTAAATCAGTCACTGGGGCTCAGACAATCAGAAAAGCATTGACTATAGCCATACAAAACCTGATCACAACATAATCTTCCTCTGCTTCTTGATGAGGTAACAAAATATGCTGTGTTCACTGAACAGCTGCTTTCATAAGGAGAGCAATAATGAAAAAAAAGTCCTAGAACCTTCAGTACTTACACATGGAAACAAGATTTCCAGTGAGAAAAT
This sequence comes from Manis javanica, assembly GCF_040802235.1. Lineage (NCBI taxonomy): Eukaryota > Metazoa > Chordata > Mammalia > Pholidota > Manidae > Manis > Manis javanica. The sequence continues at coordinate 109,939,832 of NC_133160.1, forward strand.
TAAAATGCCAACAAGATTTATACTTACCTATGTAGATGTCCTGCAGTTTTAAACATGTTCCATTACTTTTACAGTGCAAGAAGGAGAAACAATGTCAGTTTCTAAAATACTGTTATTGAAAAGTAAAAGTAACAAGCATGGTTCCTGTTACGGGCTGAATTATGTGCCTTCCCCCACCCTCCAATTCATATGTTGAAGTTTCAAACTATAGCACCTAAAATGTGACTCTATTTAGACATAGGGTCTTTAAAGAGATAATTAAGTTAAAACAAAGTCATTAAAGCTGACCCTAATCAATATGACTGAGCTCTAATCCTTATAAGGAGAAGAGATTAAAACACACACAGGGGCAAGATAACCATTTACATGACAAGAAGACAGATCTTAGAAGAAACCAACCTGCCAACACTTTGATCAGATTTCTAGCCTCCAGAAGTGTGAGAAAATAAATTTCTGTTGTTTAAGCAACCCAGTGGATGGTACTTTATCATGGCAGCGTTAGCAAATTAATAAACTTCTCTTTTTCTTTGAAAGGTAAATAAGGAAAGGAAGATAGAAAGACCCAAAGTCAAGTTGTCTCTATCTTGCTTAGACAAAATTCTGACACTTGGTGTAAACATCCAGTTTTCAATGATTACATAGGGAAATCAGTTTTCCCTTAATTGCTTATATTTTGGCATTCTCCCATCACATCCTCTCTATAAGAGTGAAACATCACCTACCTAGTTGGAAAGGGCTTGTAAGAGTTGCATGAAGAAAGCATGAAAGATATTCTGCTTAGAAGTATCTGTTTTTACAAGTGAGTTAACTCTGAAGAGGTAGACATATAAGTGGTATCTGGTAATTGATTTCAAAATGGGTATAAAGAAGAGATGTCTGAAAATTACTAGGGGGAAATGATGGAAAATAGATTTTCAAGGATTATAGGGTTACAGCATTTCAGATTCTTTAAATAGTACCTACAAAATAAGGAAAAGAGACCTAGGTTGAGATCCTCTTAGTAAAGGTGACATTTATTTTTTCCTCCTCAACATTCTATCCCTTTAATTGTCCTTACAATGAAAAAGTAAATTATAGGTTCATATCTCCTTGCTTCTATGCTTGTATGAAAAGCTTCTCCATTGCTTCTATCAAATGAGAGCAGGAAGTGAACTAAAGCCTGTGGGAACCAGGACGCACATCATCACTCATATGAAACAAACATGTGTTGGCATCCCACCCAGATGCACACCTCAGGAAAAAGGTCCTTTTCACTTGATCCAGGCTGGCTTTTCTGGAAAACCTTAACAATCTTTCAAGATTTTGGAAATTTTAGGGGCATCAAATTTTATTGACTCTAAATCTCAGAACACCCAAGATGAACTAATGACCATGTGACTATAGCAATGATAATGTTTTACTTTGGGAAATACATGGAAGGTAAACACATTTTTTTAAAAACAGTTTGATAATAATGGCCCTATTTTTCAAGATTTCATGGACAAATCCTTAAGATCTATGTAAAGTGTTTCATCCCAGTTATTAAGAACCACTTCATTTCATGCATGATGGGGACGGGGCCTTTATTTGAACATAAACTCTAACCTGGTAGTGCTGACCTGTCTGACCATGTGTCAGATGTGATCCAGAAAAGACACAGGTCAGTCCCAGTATATGCTCTACATGAAGAACCAAATTAACTCCCAGAGGAAGAAGCTAGCCTGTGGAAGAGACTACTGCAGCTGTGACAGAGATGCGGAACCACTGCCAGTCAGGCGACAGTTTCTTAGTGCAGCACGTGAGGGATGGGAGCTAATGGAGGGCAAAACAAACAGAGGCTCTTTGTTCCTAGGTTTCTACTCAAATATTTCTGTTCCTTGCCACAGGAGCCCTGGGCTCTCGATATTACACCTTCTTATTGACAGGGTACTTTTAATTTGCACCCAAGCAGAAATAGCACCCTCATCATAATAGGGTGAAGAGCTCAGAAGGGATTCCAAAATCAGTTTTACAGAATGCTTGAAACCGGCCCTCCTGTCACTCCCTGAGCTCAGGTGTCGCATTTAGTCCAAGACCCTCACACACATACCTACTAGGGCATATGACTCTGTAAGAACCCCAAACCAGGATATTTTTGAGAAAGGAAGAGAACACCAAAAGTAGTTAAAATTATACAAATTTCTTCAAAATATGTATACTGACTTAACAGTTTGGTTTTATTATATTGGCTGTCCACATGAAATACTTCTATTCAATGGCTCTTTTCAAAAAGAAAATTCTTGCTAAAAATATAAAAATAACATATCTGTGTACAATAAAGAAAAATACAAATGTCTTTATATGAATTATCTGAACATTCAAATACAGGATATCTTGACGTTTGCAACAACATGGGTGGACCTTGAGGGCATTATGCTAAGTGAAGTAAGTCAGAGAAAGACAAGTACTATATGACCTCACTTATATGCAGAATCTAAAAGAACTGAACTCATAGAAACAGAGACCATATTGGTGGTAGCCAGAGGTAGAGAGAGGTTGGGGGCAAGTGGATGAAGGTGATCAGAAAAAGAAAAAAAAAGAAGATAATTTTTCTTGGTTCATACATTGTTTGATTAGTTTCTTAGCTGTACCTATTTTTAACATTGTATCATTGAAAGACTCTTCTGAATAATGTATTTTTTCAATATTTCTTTACAAAGTGGCCTGCAATTTCCTTAAAAATTGGATTCGTGATTGATAAATTTACCAACACTCAATTGACCCTCCTCTACAGACTAAAGTATTCTCAGTTGAGAAAAATACCATTTATAGGTATTGAGCACTTGACCCAATGAGAGACAACTCTGCTAAATAAAGGATATTGTCAATTCTAATGGTATTGAAGTATGTAAAATATTTCAGTTAAAACACAAAAGAGGCACAAGAACAGGAAAAAAGTAACAGATGAAGAACTCTAAGAAAAAAATGCCATGGAGCAGAAGAAATTAAGACCAAATATGTCAATGTGAGGTTTTAAAAATTAATAAAACAATCATATCTTAAAAACAAAAGCATAATATAAAAGAGCTCAGGGAAGACCTGAAGATTTCTTTCTCAGTCTGGGCCACCTAGGTTTATTAGAGACATTCTAATCATTTTCATCCTTAAAGTGAAAAGGCCTGTGTTATCATACTCTACCCCTAAAAGGCTACTTGGTATCTATGCAAATCTTGCAACTTTTCCCCAGCAACTTTTAAACCAGTATGAAAGAGAGGTACCAAGCATTATCCAGGTCAAAAGAGTATCAATTTGTTCTTCCCCAAAACAACTGGGGAGGCATTATGGTCTTAATTCTAGGTTTTCGCAGACCAAAGTCCTATCTGCTATAAGAACCCTTCCTGAAATCACTAGTAGAGACAGAATAGCTACCTATTTTTAAAAGGCAATCTCTCTTTTTCCTTATCCCGTTAAGTCCTACCTCACCAAACCCCATACTACACTACCTTAGCATCATCACTATGATTAATAAAGGTCAAGAAGAAATTATCAGATTTGCATTTGAAAATAAAGTTTGAGAAAAGTGAGTGACTCGGCAATATTTTTCCATTGATCTACGTCAGCAGTAAAAACTAATCTGTAAATTTCCCTCTCATTTTCTTCCCAATTAAGGATGATTTTGCATGCTGTTAAAATATTTATGTTAGGAGGTACATGTGAAAAAAAGGTCTGTGAAAAACAAGGATAAAAAGAGAAAAATGTTTACAAATAAGTCAAGATGGAAAATATATTACTTTGGGTATATTTTAAATAATTACAGAAAAAGGCCCTAAAATTTAATGGCTAAAACAAAATAGAATTTTATTTCTTAGTTAAAGGTCCAGGGGTGAGCATTTCCAGGCTAGTGGGAAATCTCTTTCCCTACAGATACCGTGTTACTCTTCTGTTTCCTAGGATGCTCTTCTGTGCATTGGATAAAGTTAAATCTAGTTCAAGTTCCATCTTGTAAAAAGAAAGCAAGAGATGAAGTGGCAAGCAGGCAATTTCTTTAAACTATGTTACCTGAAAGTGCATACAATACTTCTAATATGGCATAGTCAATGTCATAGATATGGAAATGAAACACACTAAATATACAGTAAGGATGTATATATCATATACACATATATTTATATAATCTCAAACAATTCAGCAACAATTTAAATGAGACTGTTACAAAGCATTTGAGTATTTTTCTAGAAAACATACTTAATATTTGTCAGATTAACATTAGTCAGCAACTGCTTATATCTCTCATTTTGACCTACTGCCACTTTGATTGTTTCGTAAATTTTTAGCATTTACAACTGAAAGTGAAGAGGAGTAAATCAGTCATATTTTCTTTGAGTAACTACCTTCTTGCATAGGAATACTAACATATTCCTCCCAGAACAGGAAATCAGTGCATTTGGGGAGACTGATACAATAGCGGATAGATAGATGGAAAGACAGATGTTTCAATATGATTTCAGGAGCCATGCCAGTGTGATTTTACCTGGAATTCTTTTTATATGATATCTTTCCTTACACAATCTCAGATGAGCTTCAAAATACTTACACTAAATGAAATACAAGGAAGGTACTCCACTGAACAAAAAAATAATTAATTTGTCAAGCATGCTGCTTAAATCTTTGGTGAAAAATTCATAAAGTTATTAAAAGAAGACATATGCAATATAATTTCAACACATTCTTCTCTGTGGTATCAATCTATATTAAAGTACATATTTCAAAGAAAAATTCCTCTGATGCCCTTTATAGCCCACATATGCATTCATACTTTCAAACATTCCATATGTTGTTTTGTAAAATTACATATGTAGTTTTGCTAATAGAAGGCCAAATAAACCAACTCAATAGATTGCAAGGAAATTAGTTCAGCTAATCTTTAATTTTTTGCTAGTTCTGCTACAGCAGCATCTTAGCATCTGCCATTTTTCAAAGAAATTGGAGATTCTTTAAAGTGAGACTGCCTACCATGCCAGATAATTTTAAGTCTCCTTTTGAGTACAATAAATTGTGGAAAGAAAACTATTGAAAAGTGTATCTTTGCCCTGTGAAGTAGACCCAAATTCAAACATTCGTCATGGGTTAGGACAGAATGCCCCTTAGAATCAGCTGCTTCCTGCTTTGTCCGTCTGCTGGTGGGAGGCTTTGTGCCCCTAGGTCCCAGGTTGGAGCTCCTCTGCTCTTCCACTAGTTCCCCGCCTTAGCACCACTCTATGCAGGAATACTTATGAACTCTATGAATTTATGCTACTGTCCTTTTAAAGACCTTGAGCAGAGGATCTAGAAGTGGGCTCCAGAACCAAAAAATGAGCCTGAAGTGAAACCGCTTTCTCTAGTTACTCTGCATTACAATTTACTTGAATTCTGGTAAACTGGAGTTGACAAATTAATCAGTGTTAATCGGTCAACGAATTTTTATCATGGTAAAATGTGCAAGCCAATGCAAGTGCAACAGAGGATCCAAAGTAATATAAGACAGAGCCCCAACCCATGAATTAACTGAAATAAGGAGCAAAATATTTAACAGTATAATGGGGTATACAATAAGTATTTAATGATTAGTACAGATAATATTTTAGGAACTTAGAAACAGGAAACATCAGTGTGCACAGGACTATTCAAGGAATGCAACAGAAGGGCAGATTCCAATAAGGCAAAGAGGAAAGTGGATTGAAATTCTTAAAAAAAAAAGCTGGGGACAGGATATTCTAAGCAAATTCTTCAGCCACCTCCTTACAAGTCATCAACATAATAATATCAGTTAACATTTACTAAGTGCTTACTCTGTGCCAGCCATTTTACCAGGATTATTTCATTTGAACTCAAAACACACTTCCGATTTTGGTGACAAGATAATTTTACTGTATTGATGAGGATGGTGATACATAGATCAGTTTATTAATTCACTTGACGTGACAAAATTAATAAATGGTAGAGACAGGATAAAAACTGTGTCTGACTCTGGAATTCACAAGCTTAACCGCTGTAATACAATGGCGTTCTTGCGATGTCATTGGCCTCCACCACCCCTTCCTCCTCAGCTCTCCTGCCAGTGATTACCTTTTAGTCTCTTATCATATCCCACATGAACTGCTATGACAATTTGCTTAAAGTACGGCTTCCCTAATTTTAATTATCTGTCTCTCCATTTTATCTTTCTTAATGCCCACCCATGTTCTGATCATTCACTCCCTGCTCAAAACCTTTAAGGGACTCCCACTGCCTTAAACACACACACACACACACATATACACACACACACAATTAAACTAACTCCCTAATGTCCTCATATAACCCCTATTTCCTTTTCCACACATTGCCCTCCCCACTGCTAACACTACTTCATATCAGATTCATTTATGTCTTTCCCACTAGGTTTTCATTTACTTAAGGACAGAAGCAATGACTTCTCTCTTTATTTTCTGGTAAAATTCAAAGCATGCAGTGGACATTGAACAAATGTCTGTGTATGTGAATTCTCCTGAATTGGCATGCTGTAAGCACAGTGAGCAGCTGTGTTGACTGGAACAAGGAGCATGTGAAGAGAAGAAGAGACAAACGGCAAGGCAGGTAGGTCAGATAGTGCGGGCAACTGAATGCCAGGGTGAGAAGGCTGGAGTTTAACTTGAAAAGTGATGTGTGCTGAAATATATTTCAAAGTATACAGCAAAATCAGATTTCATGGATTACTCCTTCTCTAGCCATTCACTATTTCCATAAATAAACATAGGCAAGTATTCTGCACATCTTAGGAAAATCATCTGCCTGCATCTTTCTGGAAAAGCAGTCCTCAGTGTCATTCCATGTGATTATCACAACTTCCCCAAGTAGTTCTACTCTTTTAGTGTCCTAGAGTTCTGCTCCTATGGTTGTCAATGCCTCATTTAAGAATGCACAACAGATTGCCATGAGTGGCATAACCAGTCATGTTGGCACATGACGTCTCTATCACCTGAAAGTGCGTGGGGAAACCAAGCTGAACCAAGCCATGGCTTGTTGGCCACAGCAGCTGGTTCTGCAGCATTGACTTCAGACTTATCAGCATGTGTCATGTGCAGCCCTCATTGCTACTAAAGTTATACCTGGAATCTCACAGGGTCACATTGAGAGGTTAGAATTATCCTCTCTTATGGAAGCAGGATGTCCTGATACCCATGATCTGAGAGCAGGATCCCTCCTGGCTAATGATCCAGGTAAGGTCACAATTCTAATATTCACAGGGTTGATTCCTTCAAGATTCTTTACCTATAAAATGGGAAACAATACCTATCCAAAATACCTGACAGTTTTTGTTTTGCTTTTGTTTTTGTTTGGGAAGAGGGAATGTCAACTGATACAATGGACATCAAAAAAAGTTAAAATATATATCAAGTTTCAACATAAGGAAGTGATTTTTCTATCTCTATAAAAACCATTAGTCAGAGTTTGATTAAAACTGCAAACTGCAGTTACAATATTGGGGACTTAATACCCTTACCACCCTTTTCAGTCTCTTTATGCTAGACAAATCATTGAAGAGTCTATGAAAAGATAGCCTGATGCCATCTGGAAACTTCCAAAGTTCTTTATCCTGTTGTTGTAAAACTTTATACCTTTCAAAAATGTAATGAGCCAACACTGTATAGAGGATACAGCTTGGAATTAAGCATAAGCCGTCATGAGGATTAGGCACTGGCATTCAAGAAGTCTCCTGACTTCTCCATGCTTGTTTTCTTATTGGTAAAATAAAGTAATAAAATCACTGCAACGTCTTCCTACTGTAAAAAACATCTTCCTACTGTAAAATTAAAGATTCTGTAATAGAAAATTTCTCAAAATAGATCTTGAGGAAGAAAAACAGTGACTATTTGGTGAGAGTCTGACAGTTACACCCATGGATTTTCTTGTTTGTTTCATTGTCAGTTTTTAATAAAGATAAGTAACATACAATCCTTTCTCTCAAGAGGTTTATAACCTAGTAAGTAGGAAAAAACAAAGCATTTAATAGAAAGCAGAATGGGGTAAAGTACTCTAATGAGTTCAAAAGAAGGAGGAAATATAGTTAAGTGAAATCAGTGGATAACATGTTACCAAAGGGTTAACATGATCTGCACCTAGAAGAATCAATAGGCTTAATCACAGATGGAGATTAGATAGGGGCAAAAATCTCAGGAGCACACAACAGCAGAGGAAAAGAGTTCGATAGCCCATGATTGGGGATAAATGTGAAACTGTAGGGCATTTTGTGACATCACTGAATAGTACACTTGGGTGTACTGAGTGCGTGTTCAGTGGTGTGAGAGAAAAGAATTAAGAGAGGCTACGAAAAGACAGCCCAGAATGCAAGAAATCAGTTCAAAAGTCATAAAGATCCATAGTAGATTTTTGAGCAAGAGAATGCAATGAAAATTTAAAAAGTATACTTTAAACTGATATCAGTTGAAGACTGAATGGGAGGACTAATGAGGAGCTCTTATCCAGAGAAGTAGGGACCAGATGTGGATCTGGCTACAGAAATGAGAACTGAAGCAAAATGAAATGAAGGGAGGGACATTCTAGAGCTCAAAAGTGCACAGTTTTACAAGAGGATGCTTTCTATGTGTCTACTAAGTGCTAGGCACTGGGTACCAAGGTATGGCAATACAAAGATGAACAAGGATATTGTCCTCTCTCTCAAGAAATGGAATGTAGCTTATTGGTTAAAAGGATGGCCTCCAGAATTTGAAGCCTGGCTTCATAGCTTATGAACTTTGTGGTCTAGGGCAAGTTGCCTTAGTTTCCTTATCTGTAAAAATGGGGATAGTAACATTCCTTATGGTATTATTATGAAGATTAACTGAGTTAATATAAGGCCCTTAAAACATTGCCTGCTGTATAATAAAGGGCACGATAGATGCCTATTTCTATTTACTGGTAGAATTACACAAATTTCATTAATTTCACAAGGAGGAGTTTTGGTTAAGGGAAGGAAAAAAATTTCAAATAGCAAAAAAGAAAAAGGGATCTCTTTTTAAAGGGCTTTTAAGAAGCCATCTTTATATATTAACTCAAGACTGAATATAAGCAACTAAGGCTTCATCTAATCCAATAATTTAAAGACATATTATCTCTCAGAGGAATAGAGCTCTCAGAGCAGAAGAACAGATTATGTATTTTATATTAAGTCAGTAAGAAGAGTTCATGGTTGTAATCATTCAATCTGTTCTGCATTACTTTCTCACTGATGGAGACAGAAAATATCATAAGCATACCACTTTATACTTGCCTATCTAGTTTTCCTAAACTGTCTTTTTTGATGAACAAGAGAAATGTTTTACAACTGAAGATTACATACACTATTCACAGGCTGTCTAACATTTCAAACATTTTCTTTATTGCCCCCCCCCTCTATGCTGACTACTCTGTCTCCTTTCCAATACTTGAAAACTGAATTTCCCAAGGGAACTTGGAAAACTGGAATGGTGCGGATTCCCAGTGTCTAACACTGGGGATATTAAGATTTTTAGACACCAAACTAACTCCTGAGAGTATACATTTATCTGGGTGTCCCTCCTAATGTGTCTGAAACTATCTAAAATACTGTTGTGAGTATCACTATCAAAGCTGCTTCTTTGAGTCGGCACTCATTTTAGCTCTCACAGTCAAAGATTATCCAGTTCAACCTGAATGCTACTTAGTCACCAAAATCTCCTGAAAGCCTGTAATCCTGAAACAGATTTCATAAACAGGATAGAGTTAAATAAAATACTTATTTTCTAGGACTTGGAACATTTGTCCTAATTTCACACATTATGCTTTAGCTCAGTTAGTGCTTGAAAGGCAAAGCATGCAGCCAGAAAGCAAGTTCCAACCTCATTTCTAGTTTTCCATTACACCTTTGAGCCCCTTCAACAGGAGAAGGTGCACTGATATGCCTGTTTGCTTTACAGTTAAGCACTCTTCAGAGCAAGTCAAGATCAGAGACCTGGAGATAGATACATTCGAACCCTGTTTTAAACCTTGTCTACTGTATTCTTTACAAGCCCTTTTATTGTTTAAAACATAATCCCCAAAATAGTTTCAGTGATGGAAAGCAATTTATTCATCCAGCACATATTTATTAAGCACCTACTATATGCACATCACTGAAAACTATACAGAATAGGTTGAGCACATGGGGAAGGGGAAGTGAAGGGAGATTATATCAAATAGTCACTAAGAAGCTTCTTCTCTAAGGAGTTTAGAATCTAGTTGAAAATACAAACATGAGTACATAAACTGTGCATCCCTGGAAAACTATGGATTGCAGTTTTTCACTTCAGCTTCATTTTTACTTTTCAGGTATGCGGAAATGCTTATATTTAAATTTAAAATCCTCTTTCATTAAGGATAATGTTTGATTTCTTTGTAAGAAACCAGGTGGAAGGACTGTGGAGAGTGATTTGGACAAAGCCACCAATTATAAACAAACGAAAGGGATCTTTCTGAGTAAATGTCAGAAATTTCAAAGATAAAATGAAATTCATTTTTAAAAAAACAATGATTTCTTGCTCATCTGCGTTTAGACATATTTGTAAACATTCCCTTTTTTAACCTGCCAAAATTCAGTTTGGGTGTATATTGTCTCTACCCTTATTTAGCAATACAGATATGAGCATCAATCCTTCCCCATCAGTGATTTAGGAAAATCAGGATTTACCCTCCACAAACATTGATCAACTGTTTGAGTCTAGTTTGCACAACTAAATTCTTCTTTATATTTCTGTTACTGAAGTGTGGGTGAGACCAAAGGGAAACTACATGGTGATGAGTCCAAGGAGCTGACGGGACTCACTCAGGCCTAAAGCCTTAGCAACTTGGCACATGAGCTGTGCTTCAAATCTAGAATTATGGAACCCCTATCTGGAATTTCTACATTCAAAAGGGAGTTTGTAGAGGAACAGAAAAATGTACCAGTTGTTTATTCAATTTCTCATTTGGTTTTTACCATATTTCATTAGATTGGGTTCAATTTATTTTAGAATTTTCAGTGAACCACAAATTAGTTGTATGACCATGTAAACATAATTAGTATAGGGGTTAAGAGCATAGACTGATTTCCCAGGTTTGGACCATGGTTCTTCTATTCACCAGTTATCTAAGCTTGAATGCTTTTCTTCACTGTTCTGTATCTTAATTTCCTTATTTATACAGTGGAAATAATGTTATCAACCTTATGAGGCTGCTCTGAGGATTCACTGTGTTGATATATGCAAAGGATTTAGAACACCGCCTGTCACATTCTAAGCATCTCTAAATTTTGCTATTACTATACTATTATTCCTTAAAATGATATCAAGGTCCCATACTGTATTTTCCTACTTACCATAACTATTCTTTGGTTTAACAGAGCCAAAAAAAACCCAAAAAACAAAACAAACAGACAAAGAAAAACACCACAGGAAGGAAGAACAGAGTCTCTACTTTTGGATTTTAAGCACTGAAGTACCAATTTTTTATATCCAATTTCTATGACCTGACCGGTCACCAATGTCTCTCTTTACTATGATTGAAATGAGGTCTCCTTCAAGTCTCAACTTTGCAACATGTCAATACAAGGAATACAAAATTCAGTGCTAAAGAAACTTTCACTCTTATTTATGTAACAGTTTATATTAAGAATTAACATTTTGAATTTTTTATAAAATGCTTTCTAATTTTTTCTTTAATCCATCAATATAGTCAACAAATATAATTTCTTTTGTGTATTATAAAGAAGGGAATCAGTAAATAACTAGAGAGATATTTAACACTCTTCCTCTAAAATCTAAACATAAAAATCTTTTAAAATCAAAACAACAGGTTAATCCTGGCTTTGGAATCAGAGAAATCATATTAAAATGCATACAACTGTGATTCATTCAAAACCTGAATATAGCAGTATATAATCCTATAAAGCCACAGAGATTTTTGATCAAGCAAAAAAGGTAAATCAAACTTGAAATGAATGGATTAGCAGAAATACTCCATTGTATTGAGTAATAGAGAAGCAGATTTTGTCAAATCTTGCTTTCTAATTCCCATCTGGAAAAGCCTTGCTCTGGAAATGAACAGGTTTGAAGGAATGCCGCTGACATCTGTAAAGTTAAAAAGCATCAGTAATTGGAATGGGCTTAATCCCCCATTCAACAGCAGGTACTTTATATATAATCATAAGTGATGAAAGTCAGACACAGATGTACAAATTGTTAGATTTAATCAGATTGGTCCTCTACCTCTGCTTTAAGTCTCTCTGTTTTAGCTTCTGTTTAAACTGGATTAACTGAAGTAGATGATCAGGTATGTAAGGAATAAATCCAGGTCAAAAATCAAGATGATAACTTATTTTAATTCCATCCACCATCAAATACAGAAAATTTTTGTTAATAGTTCTGTGTGTTTCATTGCACGCATTATGTTAGCTTAGACTAAGTCTGTGAAATGGGCCTAGTTCTTGCTTTGATGAGATTGTGAAATGAGAGGGATAGATTGTGTCAAAGAGGAATGTTAGGGTGGAGCGGCCAAAATGAACAGAGGCAGTAGACATGAGACATAGCAGCTCAAAACACTGGCTATTTATGATGCCTAAAATGTTCTTTGGAGCAGCATATAAATTTAGTTGCTCTGAAATCCATTCTGTGTTCACAGCTCCAGTTGTTAAGTGTTCATTTCTTTTCCCACATGGTTGTATGAAGATAGAGGGAGGAAGACAAAATTTATAATTACATGATCAAATAGTACTGGTTTCACTATATATTAGTTATAAAAATGAACATATCTATAAATTCATCAGTATTCAGAGGAGGGTGTTTTTACTCCAATTATTTTCTATTACTTTGTCCTATTGGAAATCTAAGGAAAAATTTCTAAATATGTGGGAAAATATCTCATCAGTACCACTGAGCATATTACCTCCTGCTAGATTCTTTATATGCTCTTGTAAAGGGAACCAAAATTGTGATAGAACTAATACTACTAGAAGTGGTACTATTTTCATTTTTTCTTCATTTATATACTATATTGCCCTCAAACTGAGTCATGTAAGTGAATGGGCTTTGAATCTCTAACCTACCATACATGCACTTTGCTGTCGGCATTATCAAACTTGCATAACAGTAGAAATATCTTAAAATTGAGGGTACCAAAATCAAACAAAAATTTATCTTCAGAGAAACTAAAAAATATCCTGTTTGGTGTGTCTCCTATTCATGCAAATATGAGAATTTTTTCTTAATTCTCCCATCTTCATTAAATCTTAGTTTCAATATAAAAATATCTGCAAACTCCAAATGCAGCAACTTCTCCCCCTCTCTGACCTCAATCCCCACAACCATAAAACACGTGAAACTTCAAAATTGAATTACTTCTTACCATATGGGATCTGAGAGTAAGATCAAACCCAGCCTAGACAAATGCCATGCACGTCGACAACTGTTCCTGGAGTCCTGGGCAATGCCTGGGAGAATGCCTGCCAGGACCTACTGTTTTCAAACGAGTTCCATTTCTCTAACAATTTTAATCTGCCAAGAGGAAACTGAGACAATCAAGCTTCATGCCAAAAAGCCCCAAGCTTAAGCTGGAGATGCATCCTCTCTTTAGCCTGCTGATGAGGGAGGCAGCAGAGGGAGAGGAAAGGATAAAGATTCATAATGAGTAGGACAGAGGCTCACGTTTGCATTTGAAATGCCGCAACAGGACAATTTCTGGCCCTAATCATGTTACTTTGTTGAGTTCCATATCAGGAACAGAGAAAACTCTCTTCCTTTCTGCTCACAAACTCCTATTACCTTTACGGTTGAATATTTTCTGGAACATATCTTCTTTCTATCAGACAGGACACTACCCACTGGACCAGTTTCCGAAAAAATGTCTTGGTGCCAAGGATAGTTTCCCAAGGAAGACTCAATTGCTCTTGCTCTCGGTTTTCTGGCTTTTTCTTTTTGTGTATCACCTCAAATTCACCCTCAAAAAGGAGGTTAACAAGAAAGTCAAACTATCGTATGGACTCCAGTTTGTGAGTGGAGGAGAGAACATGAGAGGGTTAGTGGTAGCTTCCTACACCAGAGAGCCATATGCACTAGGAAAGGATGGGAATCTGTTCTGCCAACCTGGCACCAGCCTTCCTAGCACCTCATGTTTGAGAAATGAGGCCTACTGTTTCTTACCGCAGGTCCAGGTGGTAAAAATCCATAGTTTATCCAAGCAGACACCTTCAATCATAACACCAAAATGACAATAAAGTGGGATAAAGGATAGTTTTTGTAAACATACAAATAAGCTACAGTGTGCTTTTTTGAGGTACAATATTTTCAGAATCACAAGTTTAAGATCTTCCCTGTCTTCTACAGTAGCTGAAATAGGATATTTTGAAAGGGACTATTCTGAATTCAAATTCCAACTCCCCACCAATTAGCTGTGTTAGGCAATTTATTTATAAATTTCCTGAATTTTAGCTTCCTCATTTTTAAAAGAAGCACAAAAAACTGGTTTCACAGGGTAATTGTGGGGATAAAATATGAGACAGCTGATGTAAAACACATAGAATTGTTACAAAGTTATCACTGAAACACTGGGTAAGCACTCAGGAAATGATAGCTATTTGTAGATTTCTATTTGGGATAAAAATATAATACCGAGTGATTTGCTTATTTTGGTCTTAAGATAATCACTGGAAATATTTTGCTTTTGAAGTTCTTTTAAGAGATTTTCTCTCAATCATCTTCAATTAACCCCAGAAAATCCATTACTTAGTACATAACATCAGAGTCAAGAAGAGCTTTGAAATCACAAGTGAGAGTGAATTTGAAACAGACACTGTGTTGGGAGTAAACAGGATGATCTTTTTGGAGGACAATTTATCAGTAACTGTAAACCAAGTAGAATTCCATTTCTAGAGATGTGTCCAAAAGGCATGATCAAGATTTTGCTCTCCTGATTGCTCACTGCAATTTGTTAGAAATTGGAAACTACCTATACGCCTGTCCACTGAAGATTGCTTAAATACATCAGTAAAGCATTATATAGCCATTAAAAATACTGTAGAAAAATATCGAATAACCTAAAGGAATAACACATAATAAGTGAAAAGAAACACTGAAAAACATTACAGTATCCTATTTTAAATTACATTTATTTCCTAGAGAAAAAATACTGTCAAGGTACACACCAAAGTATTAATTTAACATTGGTCTATCAGCACCATCGAATTACGGTTGATTTGATTTTGTTGTTTTTGGTTTTACTTTACTGAAATTTAAATGAATTTTTGCAAAACAGGTATTGGTTAGTAATTTTAAAATAATATAAATGAATTTTTCTTGAGTTTAAAAATTTTCTATTTCACTGAAAATTTGGAAATACAAAAATTGAGGTCCATATACCCAACTGCAAGTCCACATGTACTTACCCACACATATTTATTCATATTTCCCCAAAATGCCAGTATATTAATATGTAGTTATGCTTGCACAATGAGGCATATTTTCAGTGACGGATGAAAAATTCTAACTTCTCATAGAAAAAAATTTATTTCTTCAAATACTCCTTTAAAACACAATTTTAAGCTCTATTTAAGAAATAGTTTCAGAATATCTTTTAATGCCTCTTTGTAAAGGCTTTAAATGCTGCTGACCTTGCATAATAATTTTTCCTTTACAACATATTAATTATTGTTCTGGCACCTCTGGCCTACTCATGAAATCAATGAAGTGTGAAATGCCTTTGTGCAGAGTAATATTTCATATTGGGTACTTTATGTATTAATTACTTTTCTGTTTTTGCTAATCCTGTCAGGAATGAAAAAAAAAAAAAAGATCTCATTTTGTAAGGAACTGTTGATGAGGAAAACGGGAACAGCAGACAAGTCATACTTGCTGACCTACCAGAAGCCGCTGAGAGGGTTCTCTACAAGCATGCTCATTGCTGTCACATCTTCTCACGTAAGCCCACTGCCTGATAAGTGAGGGTTCTTCTCATCACAGTGACTGTCTTTCTTGTGCTTAATATAACAGATGCGAAGTCCAAGCACCAAATAATCTAAAACACACGTCGTTGTTTTGAACATGAAATCCAAAATACAAAGTCCAATTCCATCTCAACAGGAGAAGGTACACAGAGTGCAAATACAAAAATGTAAGTATTTGCCAAATTATAATTGCAAAGAGAAAAAATATGGAAAGATTCTAGTATATCTAAATTCTGTTTAGTTGCCAGTTTAGCTGCTGAAAATAGTTAAAATATCAATCAGTTTGACAGTCTGTAAGCAGTAGTTTTAATCCTGGATTCTAGGAACTTGTGTGCTTTCTCTTTCTTATTCTCTCTTTCTCTTTAATTCCAGTCATTCAGCCTGAACAAAAAAAATTCTGGTGTGACATTTCTTGATTCAAGAGCTGTATTAAGCAGTTATAAAGCTGCTGTAATTTACAGCAAAGAATAAAACTAACCTAAGAGACCTCAGCCCCAATTTGCTAAAACTTACTACACCTCATTGGCCATTGAATAGCCAAAAGAAAAAAGAAGCAAGAAAACTTATCTGAATAAGAAACTTTACTATTAGCCTAATGAGAAATGATTGGCTTAAAATTGCTCTGGCTTACATCGATAGGTTCAGTTTAGCACTATTTATGATGTTATGATTTCCTATTTCCTGAGTTATATAAAAGCCAAAGCAGTTACTGAAACAATACTAATGAGCCGATAGATGTTTTTGGATGTCTGACTCCTGAGTCTAGTTAAATGTCTCAATATAATTTATATAGTTCTCTACTGAATATCCCAGCTGTTGAATTAACACTTAAAAAATACACATATACAATTATCTTGAGCTGTAGTGACCTTGATACTATAGGTATACCAATAGTGCTGATTTCATTCACATATCACTTCATAAAGTGCTATGAATATGCAAAATAAATGACCAAGAATCTGGGACCATTAATAACTAGCTTCTTGTTAATGACATCCCACAGCTCTGTGAAGGAGAATGTACTACCTGGGTTTTGCAGGACAGCATCTTCAATCCACATTTTTAATGAGAATCTTTTGCTGCAATATATATTCCCTTTTGCCAAAATGATTGGGGTAATGTTAAAGGCATAGGATAAATTCATGATCAAAATGTTACTATGTAAAAGAAAAGTAACAAGTGGCTAGTTTACCCTAAATTAGCATTCCTGGGCCAAGTAATTCGAACATTCTCAGAAATTAATCCACAATGGTAAATTTGGTAAGGTGACTTATCTCCCCACAGTTTTTTAAATCTTCCATTATGTAGGATCAGGTATATAATACATAGTCTTTGTAGTACAAAACTCCATAGACATTGATATTAAGATCGGGAAAGAAATAAAGTTTTAAAGAGTGATTTGGGTCACACCATTATAAAAACATGTATCAATCAGCAGCAGTATCACATGACTTTTGAGATTCTCCTGAGAACTTTTTGCAATATGAATCAGATACTAAAATCCATATCCATAAATGACAAGGAAGGAAACATTAAGATATTAAACAAGATAAATCTCTAGCATATCTATGCTTTAGAACAGCTATAAAAACCTTCCTCAAGAAACATAAAATAAGGCAGATCCCCCTTTACCATACCAGCAACACCTCCACCCCCATCATTAGTGTGCATTTGCTTTTTATTTTTTTTTTGGTTGCTTACTCATTTCACAACCCATATATTGGCACAGCCAATTTTTTCAATCATTTTAAAACATCATGTATATATAAGGATTTTAAATAAGTTTTAAAGCAAATCATTTCTTGCCTTTTTTGGTTTGTAGAGTTAAATTGGGCTGATCTGAGAATCAATAAAGAAAATGAGCAACATATGTTCTGCTTAGAACACAGAGAGTATAATGTTAGAGTAAAATCAGATACTGTTGAATAGAAGAAGGCCAAAGGTTAAGGTCGGGAAACAGAAATCACTTCTCATAAATTGTTGGCTTATAAAAATAAAAGGCTTATCCTTTTCTTTTGTTCAAGGTATAATTGTCCATCCCTGCTACTACCTATGGCAGTTAGATAATACACTGCTGGGAGAAAGGAAAAGGAGTACTTGAATGCCCAAGGAGCTATGCAGTATCATTCTACCAAAGCTTCCAGCACTGAAGTGTTTGTATTATTAACACCCTCTAAAATTTACTATAGTGACTAATTTGCTATAGTCACTGGACAGAAATCATGCAGCATGATTTACACCACTACAAAATCTTTACTAACTTGGGCACCATAAATTTGATCATTTAATAATTTAGTGCTAAATCTCTTTTTTTAATGAAAGGAGAGTGATCATGATTATTATTAATGCTATTTTTAGTTAGTTTTAAATTATGCCATTATGATAAAACATTCTACTTAATTTAATATTTCAACTCAAAATTAATTTCCAAAGTCTTTAATTCTAGTCAGTCTGCATAATTACAAGGTATTGTAATACTCTTGCAATTGAATCTCTCAAGCACATTTAACAATAGAGAATGTTGAACAGATATCTTATTTAGGTACTACAGCCTAGAGTTGGTCTTGGTTTTTCAGAATTCCAACCGACAGCTTTCTAATTAGGAAACTGAACATCTCTTTCATTTTTGAAGAAAAGACAAACAGTGGATGAAGCCATTTATATAATATTCTGATAAAAGCATTGCATAATTTTAAAGAGCTATGTTAGGAATTTTTTTAAAGTATGCTTTTGAAAATAAACAGTTGACATATCACCACAGAATGATCTCTTGTGCCATCTTCTCCCAATTTACATCATCCAATACATGGAAAAGTGAATTTTGGCATTTTGTGAAAAGTAGTAGTTATTTTACATGCTGACAGGTGTTACTGTAAAAGCAACTTGCAACTTAAGACCACCATCTACTGGTTCTGCCCAATGCTGCAGAAGTTATCAGTGTAACATCCAACAGATTCCAAGTGAGCCTTGCTAACAAAGCTGCAAACATTTTTTCCAAGGATTTACTTACTAAACTGGTCACTTACTCCTGAGCAATACTTTCATATTTAGCTTGAACATTCTTAAAGCATTCACCATTCTTCAAGAAAATACAGTAACTAGAGTCTGTTGTAGATGTTACCTATGGTGAGTAACTACAGATTTTTTTTTTTTACATATAATAAACTTGGTTCTCTTGAGTCAGATTTGATGGATACACAGGGATATCAAAATTTATGCCCTGCCACAGAAGAAGATACTCTATGACAGTCAGGATTCTATACAGGAACTTGGTAGAAAGACATTCTGTTAGAGATTTCTATAGTAATTCATATTGCCTTCCATTATTTAAAAACCATGGTTTAGTATTGACTTTGGTGTGATACTACTGTCAGAAAAGGGACACACAGTGGTAAGGTCATAAACTTCTCTGAAGCCTTTTAAATTACTCTGATTAGTAATTTCCAGAGCTAGATAGAAGTTGATTTAAATTTCCTAAAAGCTTCTCTCTTAGCTTTTCTCCCTCTCATTTGAGCACTTTTGTTTTTCAATTTAGAGACAAATAATTATATTTATGAGAGCTTTATTTCTTTCATGTACTATCCTTCCTATCCTAGAAAAATGTAACTCCTTGCTTTCCAAGTTCTTCATTCGCTTCATTCATTCAACAAATATTTGTTATGGGTCCTTGGCTCTGTGGCAGTTCATGGGAATGCATAGGGAAGTAAAAAGGAGAATTCCAATGAACATAACGGAATATTAAATATATATTTGTTTTTATGCTCCCTAGTTCCACAAAGAAATAAAATATACCACTATAACCAATTTTCTAGCACTGATAATAAAAACACTTTTTAGGAATTTAAAAAATTATCTATCCTCCTTCCCAGCTTCCATCAGTTGAAAGATATGCATAGGTAGTGAGGCCACTTTATATCACAGAACAGATAAAGTGACTATCTGCAGGGCTGCTCTAAGGCCTCTGCTCATCTCTGTGCATCTTGTGAAGTCTCCATACACCCATGTTGATTTTCTGTTTCTTGTGATTTATTCCATCATTTTCCCAGTTACTCAGACTTCAAATCTTGCCTCAGCTTTTCTGTTCCAAATAGAAGCAAAGTGACAGAAACTCCCTCATCCTCCCAGTACTAAATCTACCCATTTACCCAAACCTCTAACTGTAATTCTGCCTCCCTGCCTGTTATAATGGAAGACAGGCCCATCCTATCAAAAGTCAAGTCTCCACTGCACTCTACACCCACCAGCCCCTGAATCTTCAAAAACCTTCCTCCTGAAAATTGGACTCTCTTTATAGTGAATTATTAGTTTTCCCCTCTCCACTGGATCATTCTAGTTAGCATGCAAGGAACCTTGAGTTTTGTGAATTAAAAAAAAAACCTCACATTCTATTCTCTACTATCCCACTGTATAACCCCCTTCACATAAAAATCCCTTGAAAATGTTGTCTATAGTCTTTGCTTCTGTTGTATCACCTCCCATTTTCTCCTCATCCCAGTCCAGTAGGATTTGTGCCCACCATCCACTCAGATTGCACATTAAACTCACTAGTGATTTGCATGTTTTCACATCTAACAGTAAACTTCTGTTCTTGTCTTTATAGACTTCTCAGCAGCGTTGGACCATTCTGTCCTGGGAAGCTTCTCTGTTGTTTGCTCTAAGATACTTAACTCTGCTGGTTTTTCCTCAGTCCATACTAGCCATTCCTTTACTAGCTTCTTATTCTCTCCAAGACCTCAATATCAGAAAGTCTCAAACTTTGGAGCTGGGGATCCTACTCTTTTTTATACCTTCTCACTAGTTGATTTAATCTAGCCCCATAGCTTTGAAGAAGATCCATATTTCCAGTGATTCTGAGTTTTATTTCTCTGGCCTTGAGCTTTAACCCCAACTGACTTTTAGATTCAACTGATCTCCTGATATTTCCACTTGAATTTCTAATACGCATCTCACTAACATGCTCCCCCAAAAACTTCCAAGGCCTGCAAAATCTTCCCCTTGTTTTTTAACATGTCACTGCACAGCACCACAGTCTACCTTAGTTGTTCAAGAAAATATTTAAATATACTTTCCTCTCCTTTTCTTCCTTATATCTAGACCATCAGTAAATCCTGTCAATTCTGTCTCTAAAATATCTCTTGAATCCATGAATGCCATCTTTATAGCTACAAGTTGTACTGTTACTATTGTCCCCTAACAAGTAGAAGCTTGGCTTTTCTACTCTTGTCATACTACAATTCCTTTTTCACATGTTAGCCAGAGTGACTTGCTTTAAAACAGAACTTAACTGAAATACAACTTATTTCTTTAAAATAACATTTACATCTCTATTGAAACCTTCCAAACTAACACTCCTTCCTCCGGCATCCAGTGCCCCATATAAGCAGGCTCTGTGTACTGCTCTGTTTTCATCTCTCTATGTTCTTTGCCCACTGCACCCCAGACAGACTTGCCCTACTTGGGTTCTGCCTGCATGCCCAGCTAAATACTTCCTTGGGGCTTCTGTACTTGTGTCCAGATCTTTAGATGGTTGGTTCCTTCCCTCATCACTCCGATCTCTATGTACATGTCAATTCCTCAAAGGGACCTTCCTGGAGTACTCAGTCTATGTAAATGAACCTTAATCCCACTCTATCACTTTACTCTTCTATTTTCATGACAGCATTTATTGCTGACTGATATTGTTAGGGTCCAGGCTTCCGAGGCTTCCCCAGAGAACAAACTACACAGGCATAGAGATGTAAATTCAAGCAAAGTCTTTATTCAGCTAGCTAGCTGAGGTCCAAGTCAGCCCGATGCAGCGGGTCTCAATAAGGACTCCGAGCACTCAAAGCCAAGGGTTTATATAGCATTTTTAAAACACTTAACTCATAGTAATTTTCCACAGCTGCACATTATTCTTGCAAGACATACATCCTGGGGTTAGGCAGGAGCAAGATAAGACCACTCCTCAATTGTCAGGGAGGTTCTGCACGATAAGCTTGGTATGTAGGATTAGCTGACCAAGGTTAGCTGACTAAAGGCCACAGCTGCCCACTATCTGGTGTTCATGATTAGCTTGTTTTTCAAGGCCTTACCCAGTTCCAGTTTTTCTTTCTAAGTCACATACTCAGAAAATGGCTTCTAGGCTTTTAAGATGGCTATGCTTATGCTAACTTATTTCTATTCTTACAATATTTTTTCTATTACGGTCAGTTCCCTCCCAGTAGAATGCATGCTCCATGATAACAATGAAGGTGTCTGCCTTGTCCACCATGGCATCCCTAGCAGACAGAAGAGTGCGTGACACTGGATAGGTGCTCAGTAACTGTTTTTTGAATTAATGGATAAATTACTGAGTAATTTATTTTGGCCTTTCAGTTTTCCTAAATATCAGTTCACATCCAATGAGGCCAAGTCCTGAAAACTCTTACTTTATGTTATCTATTTATCTATCTATTCTTCCTCATTCTTAGAGCCACTGCTCTAGTCTAGATATTTAAGTCATAGATTCTTAACTGCATCCTTGGAAACTTTCTTCCCTCCACCTGCACAGGCGGCCTTGGAGGCTGAGCAGCGTGAGGGCTAAAGCTCGGGTTCTTCAGGCAGACCGTCTAGGTTTCAGTACCAGCTCTACCACTTCTAGCTGTCTGACCTCGGTAAAATGGGGATAATTATGGCACCCATCTCACAGACTGTGGTGAGGAACTGGTGATCCACGGGAAGCTTTTGGACAAGAGCTTAGAAAGCATTTGTGAGTGTTAGTTTCTTCCCCACCTGTCCAATCAATCTTTCTAAAACATTGCTATTCCTATCATCATCATACTAATCACACCCTGAAACTCTGGATAAAAAAACTTTCAAGGCCCAAAAAACTGAGAATTTGATTTGTCCTTCAAGGCCTTTCTCACTATAGTCCCTAGAACTTTCTCTATATTCATTAGCTTTCTTCATTCCACCATATGAACCTTCCATTCAGTACCCATGCATACATATTTTATTTTTACTATTTATTATGCACATGTATTGCAGCCAGTACTATTGCTAGATATATACAAAAATGAAAGATACCTCCTCTGCCCTCAAATTCTTCAGTCTCCTAAAGCCACTGTATCAGTCAGGGTTCTTCAGTTATAAGAACAGGAACTGACTCTGTGTAAAGGAGTGCAGAGAGCATTAAGAGTCAGGAAAAAGAACTAATAAAACTTAGCTAAACCTTAACAGCAGACCACTCCGGAATAGTAAGAGATTCAATGTCTAAACTTAGAGAGAGACCAGATCAATGGAAGAGAGAGCGAGAGGCCAGCCAAGGGCTATTTGAATCCTAGTTTACTAAATCCCCATGGTTTACAACCCTGATATCCACCCTGGCAGGGCCCTTGCTTATGTTTATACTGCTTCTCACTTTAGGTCCCTGTATCTTAAACTGGCTAATAGCCTTTGTTAGGGAAAGAGTGAGTGCTGTTCAGGTGCTAATGCTGAGACCGCAGTATCATTCACTCACACAGCAGGAAGAAACAAACATTCCATGATTGGAATGGTCAAAGGAAAGTGGGGAAATGTAGAATCTAAGCATTAGTAAGATTAGTAAATTAGCATAAGCATAGCCATCTTAGAAACCTAGAAACCATTTTCTGAGAGTGTGACTCGGAGGACAAAAAAAAAACAAACAAACAAACCCTGGGCCTGGGTAAGGCCTTGAAAAACAAGTTAATCATGAGCACCGGGTGGTGGGCAGCTGTGACCCTTGGTCAGCTAACCTTGGTCAGTAAATCTTACATACCAAGCTTATCGTGCAGAACCTCCCTAACCATTGAGGAGTAGTCTTACCCTGCCCTTGCTTAACCCCAGGATATATGTCTTGCAAGAATAATGTATAGTTATAGAAAATTGCTATGAGTTAAGTGCTTTGAAATTGCTATATAAACCCTTGGCTCTGAGTGCTCGAGGTCCTTGTTGAGACCCGCTGCATCGGGTTGACTTGGACCTCAGCTAGCTAGCTGAATAAAGACTTTGCTTGAATTTACATCTCTATGCCTGTGTAGTTTGTTCTCTGGGGAAGCTCGGAAGCCTGGACCCTAACATCTGGAAGACTTAATAGAGAACATAAATTTATCAAAAGGATATGGAGCATCTTTTTGAATCCAAAGAAAAGCTGGGAAGAAGGAAAACAAAAACAGACTTGGAAAGGATAAGAACTGAGGTAGGTCCTAAGTTACCAGAACTAAAGGATTGTGTTTTCAGGTCCTAATATAAGGAAGAATAGGTGTCAGCAGCTATAATCCTTGCAGCAGTCTTTTCAAGAGTCAGTTCCCAGGAAAATAACATATATTAAGCTGGCCTGTGTGGTATGCCCACCCCCTTGCCAGGGGAAGGCCTGATACCTTGAGGAGGAAGGAGAATGGCACAAAACGAAACTGGAAGGACGGCAACTGAGAAGACAAAAGTGCATGGGGGAAAAGCCAATATTATTGATCAACATTATAAAAGTAGTAGCTTATATGTGTGTGATTCTTTATAATTAAACAGTTTTTACGTCCCGTGATCTTATATATTCCTCACAATTACACTATGAAATAAAGAGTATGAATCTGAGGCAGGGCAGGGTCACAGGACAAGCATCATGATTAACTTTGATGAAAATGCTGAGATATAAACAGTACAGTAAGAACAGGAAGGACCCCATCTTAAGGCTATGATTCCATTTTAACACCAAGGAGTTAGGTGAGATTCCTAACATCTTCTATGGTAATCAGACAATAACCACCCAATCTTAAGGCAGGGCAAGCAGTCTTAACTGATCTGTCCCCACCGCTTGAGGGTAACCACTATTTTGGAGAAGAACAGGATAAATAAATCCCTTGTGTTGGTTTATTTAGCAGAATTAGCTAGAGGACTGATCATAGAGGAGAGGAGACATGATGTCTCTCGCCAGAGATAAGCATCTTGAGACCACAAGTCAGGCCTATGCCCAACAACCACCCCTTCTGCCCTTTGCCCCATTCTTGGAAGGCTTAAAAGACAGAACCCCCAGCCTTTCAGTGTGCCTCCTCTCTGAGGACACCCACACTTTTAAATAAAGATTTCTCACTGCTCAGATTATTGCATATTGTGTCATTGCTATTTCATTTTACTTCCAAGTCTTCACTCTGTCTTTGCTTTACTCCTGATAAGTAGGTGTGGGTAAAATTGTATTATTTCCAGAATATCTCACCTGGCTTTAGTATATCTGAATATCAACAGGCTTTCAGAGGTTATGGCTTTAGTGCATTTGCATCTTTCCTCAGGGGTGGAGAAGTTCATCTCCATATCAATGGGAGATTACCTGGGTAAAGGAGGGTTTATCTGTACCTGAGAGGTGAGGGGGAGGGCTGGTGTGGTTGCTGCTTGAGCAGAGAAGACAGACGGCCTGGGACTGCAGTTTGTGAGCAATAAATGGGTTTTAAACTTTATTTCTCCCTTTGACTAATTTTGGTTTTAGGGGTATTTTGCCCTGGGATTTCTTTTCCCCGGACTTACAGTAGGAAACAGCTGCTGACAGCTCAAATTTGGCCTAGCAAATTCCCGTCGCCTGGATGACCCAGACAGAACTGCAGCTGTGTGATCTACTCTTAGTAGCCTGCCTGAAAATCTTTCTTTGAAAAGTTCTCAGAGCATTAATCTCACTCCATCCTGTGCTCCACAGCTCCCTCAAATGTTGGGACATTAGGGGCTAGTCCCCATGCCATGCAGATCTAAACGGACACAGGATGCCAGGTGACCCTGGCTTCAGGAGTTGGCAAGGGAATCTGCCCTAGGCCAATAACTTTTTTCTTTACCTCTGCACTTTCCTGTTCTCTGCTGCCTGCAAGGCAGCTGCCATTCCCTCAGGGGTGGAGTAGTTAAAGCTACTGTTGCTTTAATGCTTTAATGAATTCCTTCTCATCCAAAGTCAAGAACTCTCCTCCGTCCAAGTTGAGATTTCACCTGGTGTGTAGGGAGAGACCTCCCCAGACACAGCTGCCCGGCGACAAATACAATATGCAGAAATATTTTGAGCTTTGCCCAGTGTCTGGCGTATTAGGAGGCAGGGTAGTTGGAACTCAAAATTAAATTCAGCCCAAGTCCAGGACTCTTTCATCCTTCTCTTAGTTGACCATTCTTTCTCCTAGCCTTGTTTCCCTAACCTTCATTTCACTTCCTAAGTAACAGCCACTCTTTAGGAGCAGTTCAGGCCTTACTGTCTCCCTACAGCTTTTATAAACAGTCCCAGATTTCAGTCATCACTTCTTTCTAGGAACTTCAGTAGAAGTTATTTATACCTGACATTGCCTTCTTGCATTATAATGAATATATTTGAATGTGAATGTTCTAAATCTCCAAGAAAATGACTCAAATGCCTCTATTGAACCTTTAGAACTTCTGTTAGTACATCCTGTTAGGCTGGAGAAAGGAAAAACAAGGACATGCAAACAGAACAGAGAGATGCCATAGGGGGAGAACAGACCAGACCCCAAAGTCCGTGCTGTATATGGAAAAGGGACAGCTCTCCCTGAATTCCATCCTGATGTGCCAACTAAGACCCGGATGTCAGCCTCCTCCCTCTTGGAAGAAAAAAAAGTTTCTAGTTGACTATTATGTCACCTTTAGCCAATCATACCTCTCAACACCCCCTAGGATAGCTTGCCCACTCCTCCCCCTCCTAATCCCTTATAAGCGCCCACCTCCCTAACCGGGCGTGACTTCTCTGGCTTGTAGTACCCTGGCCTCCAGAACATCACCCGGGGGTATTTAAATAAATTACCTGGCCCTTTGTTGCCTCTCTTTGCCTGCTAATTCCGGCTAGAAATTATCTTATACATCCCAGGTTGAAAAGGTGGGTAGATGTTTGCTGCTGCTGTTGTCTGAGAGGAAATGGATTAATCTCCCGGAACATGTCTTTTAAGTCTGTTTTCTTCTTCAACTGGACCCTCATTTCCCATCCAATAGCAGTGGGGGTTTTGCTTTAGGCAGGAATGCCAGGGGTATTTACTACCCATGGAGTGCTGGGTTATCTCCTCCAAGACCTTGCCAGCTAGCCCCTTGAAAGCCAATGTGGTTCTGACATATCCATATATAAAATGGATTTACAGCACATTTTCACATTTATTAGCCATTTGACCATGTCATTTATTCAAAATACTCTCTAGGCACACAAAGAAGCTCAGAAGCTCTGGCCATCACTGAGTTCTCAGAGCCAAGACTGGTCGTCAGAGCCAAGTGATAACATGGAATTGAGATACCCACAGCCGCACCCTCAAATCAACCTTCATTAACTTAGTTACAATGTTTGTTTTTTTTATTGTCTGTCTTACCAGGATATACATCCCTCAAGATCAGAGATTTTTTACCCTTTTTTCCCTGATGTACCCCAAGTCTCTCTAACAGTTCTGGCATGTAGCAAGTGCTCAATACATATTTGTTGTAAGAATGAATGTATGAGAAATACAAAAGAGCACCCTGAGGTCCCTAGGCTCAGCTCAGCAACTGCCAGGACAGCCTTTAGCATCAGGTCCAAATGGGGTAGGCAACAGAAAGGTGAAGCCAGGACGGGTTTTGTGAAATATTTGAAAGAAAAGCAGGGAGCAGTTTTATGGGGCCCCTTTGGCTTTGTTCAATGGCGGGAAAGAATTAGGGATATGGAGCTAATCAGAACGATAGCAACTATTTTGTACACATAGAGAAGACATTATTGTTCTCCTTTCTAGATGAGGAAATAGAACAGGATGAGTCATATTCCCTAAGTTACATGGTGAACAAATTGCAGGGCTAAATTAAGAACACAGGATTTAGGCAAAATGTAGTTAAGTTCAGAAGAATACTTAAAAGACCCAGTTAAGACACGCATCATAACCCGGATTCACCATTCACTAACTGTGTAACCTAAAGCCAGTTACATATTTACTCTCAGCCTTGGCTTCTCAATTGTTAAATGAGGATAAAGGAATACATATCTCCCAGGTTTCCTAGGAGAATTAACTTAGAAACTGCATGCTAAACCCTCAGTGTAGTGCTTAGCATGTAGTAAGTAACCAATATACAATACTATTGAAAAAGTCATCATTGGTATTTTGATCATTAAACAAATATTTGTATGGGCCTACCACAAAAGATGTTAAGGATGCAAATGTCAATAAAATGTGATTTTCAGCTTTCACGTATCTCACAGTCTAGACCTTAAATAGATACATTAAAACCACCAAAATATGGATGGTAGGAATTATCCCAAGAAACAGGATGGAGAATGGTAGGGATTATCCCAAGAAACAGGATGGAGAAAACACCAATTATGCCCTGAGGGGTCTAGGGAGCTTCCCAGCAGAAATAACTCTGGAGGGACATCCCATAGTATTATCTAGGAATTTTTCAGGGAAAGCAATATGAACAGGGCATTATCTTCAAAGGGAACAGTAGGAACAAAGGCATTATATGCAGGGCAATTGTAAGCAATTTCCAAAGCAAATTTCCATGTACAGAAAGTGAGAGATGGGGTTGAAAAATTGGAAACTAGGTAATTCAGGGCCTTATATGACATGCTAGGAAACTTGAAGTCTCCGATGAGGCTTTTGGCAATGAGAATTAACCAGATGTGTTTAAGAAATAATACAGTCATATCAGATGTTCATTGACTAGATCACTGGCAACTGAGTGGAAGATGAATTTGAAGGGGACAAGAATAAGAAAAGCAATTTCAATTAGAGGTCACTGAATCCAAGTGGGAGGCAACAAGGGATGAAAATAAGACAGTGGAAAGAAGAGGTCAAAGAAAAAATCTGAATCCCTTGAACTCATTAATTGGATGGGGTTCAAATTGAGTTTGGTAGGGGAGATAATCATGGTGTGCCCAAGAAATGGAAATAAAAGAGAGAAAAATTTTACTGGTCAAATTCTTTCTTGAGAAGTTTGTAAATAAATCACCAGGACACCTGTTGTATCAGAGTTCTTTTTCAGCTGCCCTTACAGTGTCATATGCCTGTCTCTCTCTTCATGGTGGTACAGATATGTTTTTGAGGGCTTAACAGTCTCTACTGACTTCCAGTGTCTTTTCTAGTTAACTTTGGCATTTTAAATATGTTGTCCTTACAACAATGAAAACATCTAAAAAGCAAGATTTTCAAGTAGGAGCCAGAAACTGAAAATCATTTTTCTTCTAATTATTTACTACAAAGTGGATTAGATGTTCCAAGTCTCAGTTTCTATAGCTGATAAATGGGAATAAAATCCATAACTTCACTTCATGTAAGCAATTAAGCAAGACTTGTAAGGATATTTAGCAACAGAGAAAAAGTATTAAAACGTTCAAGTCCTTTTAAAATATCAAATGTATTGTCAAGGTGGTTAAACATAGGTTTGACTAAGGTCTTCTCTCTATATATTGTAAAGTTCTGAAACATAGTTAAATTAATAAATGTTTGTTGGTATCCAACAGAACGGACTCACTGTAAATTTAGCATGTTGCTTACAGCATATCCTTTTAAGTCCACACTCACCTAGCTCTGAGGATCTTCTCATTTTTATTGAAACCCTTTTATTTCTCCTTTCCATTATTTTTCAAACATCTCTATTTTATAATCCTTGTCCATAGTAAATGAGAACCCTGCTCTATTTTCTTAATTCTAGATTTTGATTATATACTTATTCATACAAATATCAAATATAAATTCTAAATCAATAGAATGTACATAAAAAGTATTATAGTTTTACAAAGTCTATGTCCTATTTGCATTTATTTTCTGTGTGTGTGTGTGTGTGTGTGTGTATGACAGGAAAGAGGAGATGATTATATATTTGTTGAATCAATGGGTAAAAAATATTGTCTTACCCTAAGACAAAATCTGTCTGGTAGACTATCATTCGTAAGATGATACTCAATTTGTAGAGAAAAAGTTGCAATTTTCCCTTTCTTATGACAGGATTCATTCAAATTCTTCATCACCTCTCCATATGACAGACATTTTTCTTCCTCAGAAATGTGCATCATGAAACTCTATGCTGTGAGAATTATATTCAGGAACAGAACTTGGTCTCTATTTTTCCCAAATGATAAGGCATATAGTAGCATTATATTTCAAGTCAGCAACGTGTGTGTACTATGTAACTTAGTGAGCATCAGAGAAAAAATATCAAAAGGGACCTCTGCCAGGAGAGAGTAAGTATTAGAATATGATTACTTAACAGACCTAGCAACAAAATTCTTGTAAGTAATTATTATCTATGCTGAAGGTAGCTACTTATCAGATTCATATTTTTTTCAAACCATCAACAACTAGGACCTGCAGTATGACCAAGGACCCATCATAGGTCCCTGTTTTCCATCTTTGGGAAACTAGCACATAACTCTTTCCCCGGAAAGCAAAAGAAAAGGGAAATAAACTATGTCGTTTCTTCTATACACTTGGCTGTAGATTAGATCCTTTAATGAATATTACAGTAAGTTGCAATCACCATGAGAGTAGCCATCTTAAATGTGCTGCTTAAGACTGTATTCTCAGCTTCACAGGGCCAAAAGCATGGTAGATGTTTGGTAACAACAACAATAGCTGAGATTGGCCAGGTCCTTATTATTCACCATGCCCTTTTCCAAGCACTTTTCATATACTGATTCATTTGATTCTCATAGCCATGTGATAGAGTAGGTATTTTACACATTTTATACCTGAGGAAACTGAAGCTGAGAGAGGTTAGGCAACTTGCCCAAAGTCACACAGGTAGCAGGGCTGGGATGCAGACCTGGCAGTCTAGCTTCTGTAGTCCATGCTTAATGACTATGTTAGACTTAGTCCAATGAACAAATCAGCATTGTTTCCTTTAGGCACTGGTAGCTTTTTACATTGACATAGCTCTGAGATTGATGTGAAAATACCTTTCCCAAAGCCATGGTGCTTGCCTTCTGTTACACAGATAAATCAGTAAGTTTCCCCTCTTGCTTCATAAATCCCAGGTAAAGGCTCTTTCTCCTGCACTTCACCTCTTGTTCTTCACAGCTCAGTACTAATCACAGCCCATAATACAGTGTAGAATTGCCAAACCATCCCGATGATGTAGTTATTTCCAATTGGCACTTGGGAGCAGTGAGGATAGGAGGCATTACTCATAGCCAAGAGTACAGATGTTTCTAATTGCTTTCCATTACCAAGAATAACAGCTGTTTACATCTATCAGCAAATAATTCACAAGAGCTCCAGACTATTAAGATAACACACCCCACCTGGTCACCATCACAAGTTGTCAAGGCCAAGACAGAGGCTGCCAGAATCCCCTTCTGCATCTCTGTTCGTCAACTGACAGCATGTGTCACCTTCAGATATCCTTATGCTACCCCACAAGCTCTGGCTTCTTGGTGGCCTGACACATCAAATGGACATATGGATTCTTCATGGCTTTGCAGTAAATGTTTTATGGTTATCTTGCAGCCAAGGGCAGCTGACATGGAGAAGCAAGGGACTTGCAAATAGCCTGATGAAAGAATTTCTACACTTTTTTCCACAGAAGAGGAAGAAGTAGTTCTGCTTAGAGAGATTTCACAGCTGCATTGTACTCAACTTCCTTTAACACACCAACAAATTGCATTGGGTGATAGATTATGCAGTTCAATAGCATCCCAGGGACCTGGTCACATGCCTGAATAAAATCCTCAAAATGGACAATGTTAAAAGCTCAATGCACTTTATGACACAGTATTATCAGCCACAAAAGAACACAAATATTGCAACACATCATAGATATTTGGAGTTAAAAAGACCAGTAGTACTTCCTTGCCAATGCTACATTGATCCCCACTGCATTTTTTTCCAGCCTCGTTTAAAAAGACTCAGGCAATTGATCTCTACCATTTTTTTTTTCCTCTGGAGACCATTCCAGAGTCTAATACAACTTCCTGTGTTCCAGCTTCCTCTGAATTTATGTCTGAAATTGACTTACCACACATTCAAACACATTTTTTAATTCATGGATTTTCTTAACCCATAAAATAATAGAGTATCACTTATATAAAGCGGCGTGCATATCTATAAGACTGTGTAAACTGAAAATTTCCCTTACAGTTGTGGTAACTTGTCTCCAAAGTGTCCACTTTTGATTCCTCCCTGCCTTGTACTCATATGCCATTTCCCCTTCAGAAGGTGGAATCTACAGAGTCCTTTGAATCTGAGCTAACCGCTGATTGCTATGACCAACAGAATATGCCAGAAGTGATGCTTTGACAGTTCTGGACCTAACTCTTAAAAGAACTGGCAGTTTCTGTCTCCTTATCTTGAAACTCTTGCTCTGAGGGAAGCCAAGTACCATGTAAGAACCCTTGCCACACTGAGCCCTCCATGCTGTAAGGAAGCCTAAGGCAGCCATGTGGAGGGATTGTATGGGAAAAAAGGTGAGAACAGCCTTCCGCTAGCTATTCCAGCCATCCCAGCCCAGGTGTCAGACCTGTGAGAGAATGAGCAACTTGGACATTCCAGGATCCCAGCCATCCCAACCACCTCTGCCTACTCAAGCCATCCTAGCTGAGGCTCTAACTATAATGGAATAGAGAGAGGCTCTATAATTATATATATGTCCTTGAATTATTGACCAATAGAATTATGGACATAATTAAATGAGGGTGTTTTTTAATGTTATACAGCAATTGGTAACTGGAACACAGACCCTACTCCACTTTCCATGAATGTGTTACTCCTTCAGCATCACTCCACAATGCTAATGATACCACCCGCAAGAGAAAAATCTGTCTCTGAAATCATAAATCACACATATTCATACTTATTGAATTCATATAATAAATGTCATTGTAGTTTTGAATCAAAAGAAACAAAGAGAAGAGATGGAGGTAAGTGCTCAAAATGCATCACTCTTCCTCTAGCCCACGTCTCACTTCATTTTCCAGGGGTCTGGTTTACTCTACCACTTTGCCTATAAAGCACACAATTATATATTTTAGGTTTCTGCTACTGCACAGGATATTGGTTCAAATCGCTGTACTTAGTTTTTCTGCTCTAAATATATATCCAACAGTCTGGTTTGGATTAGAATAAAATCATCACTTCCTTCCAGGAAATTTGGTTCTTTCAATAAAACTCCAAGTTTGGGAAATTGTACAAATTCTCTTTTGACAACATCAATTATAAAACTGTAGATGTTACTGGGAAAAATACTAGTTTTTAAGTCATAAGGAGTACTGGCACTACTTACAAAGATGTTGTTTTTACAATATAGTCTTATTTGTGTATAATAGCATTTATTATACATGTATATATTTATATACACAAAGGCATACAAATTTTAGTGAGGAATAGTTGTAATTACATTAACAAACGTACGGCATTCTTCCAGTCGCTTTGTATCTGCCTGACGGTCATGGAACAAGCAGTGCATTAGAACAGACACTCCAATTCTAAGTTCTGGCTCACTATCCTAGCCTCCTTACCATGTCCTCTACCTAATCCTCAGAAGACTGGGATGACACTGAGTTCTCTTTCATTTCTAAAATGTATTATTCTAATCTAGTTTAACTACATTCTCTTACCTTAGTTATTGCTCACACATAAACCAAATAGGTAAATACAGCCTAATTCCTATTTCACAGTGGTTTTAATAAGAAATTTAATGTTTCAACATTATTAAAATAAAAATTGTTCTTATTTTAGTCTAGTTCTGCAGCAAAATTAGGGAAGAGCTATTTACTTCCCTCTTGACAATAACTTTACAGTGCTAAAGTTCCAATATTAACTCTCTAAGTTGAAATATTTTCCCTAATTAAATTCAATTACTTAGCTATAGCATAAGTTTTCTTAAATTATCAAGAAACCATTTAGTTTGCAAAAGGAAAGAATTGTTTGATGTTCCTTTGTACAGAGAAAAACTCATTGTGTCCTTAATTATTCACAAACATAGCTCTATTCAGAAGAATTAAAAATTCCTTATGCAGTTATTTGACACTACACTGACATTAAGAGATCTTTAAAGTACAGATATCTAAGATACATAATCACCTTAGTTTCTCTTTTAAAATTGCAAAATGGTGTCAATTATTTGTACTCCAGTAAAACACACAGACTTCACTTACCAATAGCGTAATCTTAACAGCACAGAGAAGAACTTCTCAAGGATAACTTGGGGCAGGGCTAGAAAGTAGGAAAGG
Organism: Manis javanica; assembly: GCF_040802235.1. NCBI lineage: Eukaryota > Metazoa > Chordata > Mammalia > Pholidota > Manidae > Manis > Manis javanica. The sequence goes on from NC_133160.1 coordinate 109,973,902, forward strand.
TCAGCCTCCTTTATCTTTGTCATTCACCTCCTCATAGCTCTTCCCTCAATCATTAAGTGATCTGTAAAAGATTTAGTGAAATCATATTTAATTTCTGACATGGACTTTACAAATGTGGACTTTGTAAATGCCTGAAATGCTACTATGTAAGTTGTTCCTTACTCTATGGATATATAAGGCCAACCTTGAGTTTACATCACAAATTTTTTTGAACTTTTTATTTTGAAATATTATAGACTCCCTTGGAATTGAAAAAAAAATGGTACAAAGCATCCCTTGAACCTTTCACCTGGATTCACCAATTTCACAGCTTTTGAAATTTCCTTTTACCATTGTCCATGTTAGAGCACCAAAAGATAAATATATTCTTAATAAACCTGACAAAGTTGCTCTCACATTTGTCTTCAAGGGCTGCAGGAAGACAGCTAATTATTAATTAGATTGCAAGTAGAATAATGCTAATGTAGTACTGGTGAACATACTTGTTTCCAGGCTGGCATGATATGGCATGCAACTTGGCATGCAGTGTTATATGAACATATGGCAGGCAGAAGCTGCTGTTTCCTCATAGGAAACAGCGACGGAAACGTCAGCTCCCACAGTATTGAAGACACACACCCCAAAACTCCTCACTGCTGTTGAGGACTTAGTGCACATGCCGTTTCCCAGTTTTCAGAATGGGGATCTAAACTCTTCATGCGGTGTCACGCCAGCAACCATATACACAGAAAGCCTGTTCCCCTGGAAGAGGATGACACAGAGCCAGAAGTTCTCACTGAAGCTGTTGTGTCAGAATACAGTCTTGGACTTTCCGTTTGTAGTTAGGAAATTTCATTATAAAGAAACTTCTCCCTGGGAAGACCTCAGTCATTCAAATAGTTTAGCTCTTTGGCTCCAAGCAAGTATGCCCTTACACACAGAAGGATCTATAAGGATCTGCCTTTCCATTTTACCATTGAAAAAAACAGAAACATTCTGTGACTTGTTCAAATGTTCAGAGTATGCATGAATATGTAAGGCTGTCAGCATTTCTTGAATTCCAGTGCCAAAGCAGTTCCTCCTTTATTATTAGTCTTTCCCCAAGTGTAATGATCTTCGCTCTCTGAATATTCATCCAACTTTTACCTAAATCTCCATCACTGAAATTCATTTGCTTCATTCTGTTCTCTGTGGCAATAAAGCACATTTAGTATGTAATAAACTTGCATCTTTTTGAAGACTTACTAAATTTCTCTCAGCTTTCCCTTGGTCAAAATATATGCATGAAGTTGCTTCAGGAACGAGGTTATGACACAGGTCTATGCTTTTGATTATTTATATTACTCAAAGTATTCCTATGTGCTTATACATGTAAGTTCAATAATATGTGACTGAATTATCCCCATTCTAGAAATTGTACCATATAAAGGTAATTTAATAAGACATGCTTTTTGTCTTTCATTGTGATTTTCATTTCAATAAATAGTTTGAAATACATCATTTGGTGGACTATGTTATTCCTAAAGACTTCACTGATTTAATAAAATAATTTTTTGTTGAAAGAGTGAAGTCCTAATCACACTCTTAATAAATGTAGATTCCTTCCTCTTGGTCCCTGCTTTCTGCTCCCAAATGAAGTGGTGACTGACTAAAGCTAATAGGAAATGGGAAGGGAGAGATCCTCTGTGGTCTGATTACACCCTGAAAATGAAAATGTGCAGTAGTTCCCCAGGTGCCTTCAATGGAAAGACCTTGTAAAAATTCTCCTTTTCCCACATAAAAGGATTCTTGAGTGTTGGGAGTGTAAACTGCTCCCACTGTAAGAACTTGGCTTTTGGAGGACCCAGCACCCGGGAACACGGGCCTCAGGGGCCTGACGGAGCAATGCCACCTGGCGACGGGGAAGACCTGAAAAATCCTGGCGACCCACGAACTCAGTTTCTTTGTCTCTCTTCAAGCAGTCCTGTGAATATTTGTTTTTTATTGCTGTGGCTGTTGTCATTACTGGATGCTTCTATGTGATTTGGTCTTTTTCCAGGGGGGCAGGGTCCCCATCAGGAAGCATGCCAGACAGAGCAGAACGCCATTAGGAGGAGACCGCGGCTGCCTGAGGGCACTGTGTCCGTCGCTGGGGATTTTTCTTTGCAAGTGCTGATCATAATGGACTCCTTCACTAAACGACTTTGGGTGAGCAGGGCTTTGGCAGAGGCCCTGCAAGTCCCACACTCTGTTATAAAACTGAATGCCCGTGTAATGGAGGCTCTGGAGAAGCAGGGATGTGAGGGCAGGTGGGGGGAGAGAGACTTGTCTAAAAGGCATAGACAAGGACAGTGGCGAGGAGCACTAGAGGAATGTGTGTGCTTGTGGCCACATTTGCCCACCAGGCAAAAGGACCAAACATGGACCCAACTAATTCAAATGAATAAAGGTAGTTTTTACAAGCACTAACTACAGTCATACCCATTCTGGAGGGGAGAAATAAACTATTAAATAAACAAAAGACATATAATATTTTAATAGGTGAGTGAAAAGTACTCTAGAAAAGTAAAGCAGAGTTAGAGGATAAAAGGTGGTACAGAAGGGATTATTGTTATTTTATAAAATTTAGGAAATGCCTCTCATAAGTTGAAATGAGCTGAGATCTGATGAGATCAGCATGTAAGTAGAGGGAGCATTTCAGGCAGAAAGAACAGTAAATGCAAAGGCCCTGCGGTAGGAGCCCAATGGCTGTCAAGCAAGAAAGAGCTCAATGTATGCAAAGAGCAGCGAGTCACCCTGTGGGTGAGAGAAAGTGAGTAAGTAGAGGTGGATTGGGAAGAGTCCTGTAGGGAGGCCAGATCCGGCGGAATTCATGGTACAGCACAATAATTTGAGTGACAGGGGTGCCAGTGCAGTGTTTTCAACAGAGGACTGACTTGACCTGACCTTTCAAAGGTTTTAAAAGAAATCACTCTGTTGCTATAATGCTCCAGTCTGGAGGTTATTAAAGAAATCCAGAAGAGAAATTATGGTGTTTTGAACTAGGGTTGCACTGTAAGAAGTGAAGGAAAATGACCAGACTTGAAATATAATTTGTAGGTAAGGCCAATAGGGTCTGCTAATAAATTGGATACGAGGTTTAAGGAAAGGAGAGGAATGAAGATGTTTCCAGAGATTTTAATCTAAGTAACTTGGAGGATGAGATTACACTTACTGAGACATAGAAGACTGGAGGTTAAGAAGTCTATTTTAGATATTTTAACTTTGAAATGGCAATCAGATATTTAAACAGAGAAGCTGAGTAGGCAATTAGATATATGAATACAGGATTCAGAATTCAGAGAGACTATCAATGCAATTCAGCAATGAAAAGGAAATTGTGCCTAGAGTCTGATTCATCAGGCTAAGGATGGTCATCGAACTCCTGAAGGAGGATGAGATCACCTAGGAAGTAGGTGTAGATTAGAAAAGGCTCAAGGACTGAGTCCTGGAGCAAACACACACAGAGAAAGGTGAGAACAGCCTATTAAAAGAGACAGAGAAGAAGTGGCCATTGAGGCAAAAAATAAAAAATAAAAACCAAGAAGAATGCTGCTCCACTAAACATACAAAATATTTCAAGGAGAAGAGGTGAATGACTGCACCAAATGCTGATGACAGATTAAGAAATACAAAGAATACAAGTTAAGCACTGGATTTGTCCATGAGCTTCACAAAGTCTGGTATTTTGGGGTGGTGTGGATAAGTCTTATTGGAATGGTGCAAAGACAATAGAAAGAATCTAGGAGATAGAACAGACAATTCTTCAGTTAGTTTTGGTACAGAAGGAGCAGAGAAATAGAGGAGCTGAGGGAGAATAATAAGTTAAAGGAAATTTACTTTAACATAGGAGCTAGTACAGCTTATTGCTATAATGATGGGAATGATACAGATTTAGAGAAAAACTTTATGTTCCAAGAGAGAGAACAATTGCAGGAACGATGTCCTTGAAGGCAATAGGATCCAATGCAATGTTTCTCAAACTTTCTAGATAAGAAAAAACAGGTTTTTCCTGCAATCTCCTAAAGACCAATGTTTTTGTAAAATACAAAAGAATTATCAGAAAAATGAAACAAGCAAACATCACATTATAAACAAGACCAATTTTTAAAATAAGAATCAACAGATATAAAATCCATTTTGTGAAATTGTTACAGATGTTTCTATACATTTATTCTCTATTTCTGTACCTGTCTTATCACAAACTAGTTACAGTTATCAATCTATGACCAGCAGCAGTTCATGGTTCATATGTTAAATCTGGCTTGTCTAGTGCACAAGAGAAAGTGTTGCCTTCCGTAAGAGAAGTGATGGTACACTTATTACTTCTAAAGTTAAATGTTGGGAAGGCAGTGTTTATGGGATCAGATGAAATTATTAGAATGGTAGATTTCTGGAAGGATATGGAAGTTGTCTTCTGTTGGCTTCTATGTCCTCCATGAAGATAGACTGGGAGTGAAAATGGAGAATGAAGTACTGAAGGACTGAGTAAAGATCAGAAAGAAGTAGAGAAGAATGAGACTGTAAATTGACTAAGGAAATCTAGTTGGATTGCCAAGTACTAAAGGCTGTCTTAAGATCTGGGATCATGAATTTAAAATTAGTCCAGCTGTTATTGCTGCATATATTTTTTTCAACCACCTATGCCTTCTTGGATGCAGGTGTGGAACCTAAGGGTTATATTTAGCCAAGATCAGAGAGGCTCTGACAGAGTGAGAGAAGGCAAGGGAGGAGAATGTGCTTTTCTGGTAACATCTGTTAGATAAAATTCATTCTCTGACAATCCTGATGCCACCTTTCTTGTAAAAGAACTCATTGCTAAGTGTTTTATTTGCTGTAAAAACCCGCTAAATGATTTTCCTTTACCAATGTATCCTACATATTATAATCACATTAATATTGCTAAAACTCTACATTCATGATCTCTTTCAGGAAGAACTCATGGTGCTTCCTCTTTGCTCTAGATAGAAGTTCTACCTGCCATTTAAGACTGCTCAGACCACATACTTTCATCTTCTTGATCGCCCAGTGGGTCAGTTCTTCAGGTCATTGTTCATTATGAATTTCCCTAGCTCATATATGTACATATACACACACAAGCACCAACATAAGCATAAACCAACATAAGCCAGAGGAATGGCTTTCCTGTTCTGCAATCTGCATGCCATCCATATCCTTCTCTTCCTTTGAGGCTTTTGAAATGATATTTCAATTTAATACACTTTTGCTAAATAGATACTATGCACCAGTCACTATTCTACATAAAAGGGATAAAAACATAATGATTGTTCTTGTTCTTTTTTTGATCCAGACAACATTGTTCTCTTGCTCGACCATATTTTTATAGTATTTACAGTTTATAACATGGACATATGTATTTTGACTGCTTTTGCTTTAGGTATTCTGTAGCTATTTTATTTATTTAAATCCTATCATCCCTGTTACTGTGTAAGTTTCTAAAGGGTACAGACAATCTTACATTTCTTTTGTATCCTCAGCATGATTCTAGATATAGAATACTCATTTAATAAATACTTGGTGACTTCATAACCTTATTAGGATTTGAGAACTGCAAGTCTTTAAATAGCGGAGTTTGCAGAATGTCTAATATTTATGCCCTACAGAACACACTCACCACTTAGGGTGGGTTTGGCTTCAAATAACAGAAACTCAACTAACAATAACTTAAACAAATAGAGCTGTTTTTTTCTTATAAAAGTCCATACCAGTACCTATCCCTGGTCCAGCTACTCAAGGACAGAGACACTATCATCATTTTGCCCTTCGGCTTCTCACTTTATGGAAGCAAGCCTCATTTAAAGAAAGGATACAGAACAAGAGAGTATTTGCAAGAGACAGAGGTTTCTGCCTTTTGTTGAACAGCAAGATGTTTCTCACAAGTTTCCCAATTTCCCCCTAGCCATTACTCAGTCACATTTCCACCCACAGCTACAAGTGAGACTAGAAAACTGACTAATTAGATCTCTTCAACCTCCATAGTAATAGGTAGCAAAGGCAGAGTGAATTAAGAATAATAACTGTATTAACCAAATATTTGTTTATAACATTTGTCTAACTCATTTCTTCCAAGCAACTTCATTCATCCCTTGAACAGGTCTTCAACTCTAAAACATCCCACTATTCTATTTCCCGTATGTGGAACTCCTTTTCTCCTCAGGTTTAACAAGTTTGTCCTTCCATGATTTTTAGGAGGGGTTCTAGTTCTTCCTTGAATCCACTAATATAAGGGGAAATTATACTTCTGCTCTCTTGATTATCCAGCTTCAGGCACTTGAACAGTATTAAGATCACTTAAAGCCTGGAAATGAATCCATGATACTGCTCTCCCTTCCAACTTTCAGGCCATACCATTAGATTCAGAGACTCTAGGTTCACCTCAGATATCCACTTATCTCCAGCTTTTAATAGCTTCTTGATGTAAAGAAGAGGGATTACACCTGCAAACAATTAATTATTGATGGATAAGTGGGTTTTAAGTCTTAGTATTTTTTAGCGCTTTTAAAATGCTATCCCACCAACTCTCCCAAAGGGACATATAATATGCAGTATTTTTTTAATCAATTTTTATATTAAGGTATTACTGATATAAACTTTCATGAAGGTTTCACATGAAAAACATTGTGGTTACTACAGTTACCCATATTATCAAGTCCCCCCATACCCCATTGCAGTCACTGTCCATCAGCATAGCAAGATGCTAGAGTTAATACCTGTCTTCTCTGTGCTACACTGTATTCAACATGACACACACACACACACACACCATGTGTGCCAATCATAATGTCCTTCAATCCCCTTCTCCCTCCTCACCACCTGCCTTCTACCACCATTTGGTAACCACTAGTCCCTTCTTGGAGTGTGAGTCTGCTACTGTTTTGTTCCTTCAGTTTTATACTCCATAAAGTTATACTTCATTGTTATACTCCATAAATGAGGGAAATCATTTGGTACTTGTCTTTCTCCACCTGGCTTATTTCACTAAGCATAATACCCTCCAGCTCCATCCATGTTGTTGCAAATGGTAGGATTTGTTTTCTTCTTATGGCTGAATAATATTCCATTGTGTATTTGTACCATACCTTCTTTATCCATTCATCTATTGATAGACACTTAGGTTGCTTCCATATCCTGGTTAGTGTAATAGTGCAGCAATAAACATAGAGGTGCATATGTCTTTTTGAATCCGAGATCTTGTTTTCTTTGGGTAAATTCCAAGGACTGGAATTCCTGGGTCAAATAGTATTTTTATTTTTAGTTTTTTGAGGAACCTCCATATTGCTATCCACAATGGTTGAACTAATTTATATTCCCACCAATAGTGTAGGAGGGTTCCCCTTTCTCCACATCCTCACCAGCATTTATTGTTCCTTGTCTTTTCCATGTTGGCCATCCTAACTGGTATGAGGTGATATCTCATTGTGGTTTTAATTTGCATTTCCCTGATGATTAGTGATGTAGAACATCTTTTCATGTGCCTGTTGGCCGTCTGAATTTCTTCTTTGGAGAAGTGTCTGTTCAGACCCTCCACCCATTTTTTAATCAAGTTATTAGCTTTTGGGTGTTGAAGCATGTGAGTTCTTTATGTATTTTGGATGTTAACCCCTTGTCAGAAATGTTGTTTACTAATATATTCTCCCATACTATAGGATGCCTTTTTGTTCTACTGATGGTATCCTTTGCTGTACAGAGCATTTTAGCATGATGTAGTCCCATTTGTTCATTTTTCTTTCGTTTCCCTTGCCTGAGGAGATGTGTTCAGGAAAAAGTTGCTCATGTTTATATTCAAGAGATTTTTGCCTATGTTTTCTTCTGAGAGTTTTATGGTTTCATGATTTACATTCAGGTCTTTGGTCCATTTTGAGTTTACTTTTGTGTATGGAGTTAGACAATAATCCAGTTTCATTCTCTTGCCAACACCAGTTGTTGAAGAGGCTGTTATTTCCTCAGTGTATATCCATGGCACATATTAATTGACCATATATTCTTGGGTTTATATCTGGGCTCTCTATTTTGTTCTACTGATCTATGGATCTGTTCTTGTGCCCCTACCAAATTGTCTTGATTACTGTGGCTTTGAAGTCAGGGAGAGTAATCCCCCCAGCTTTATTCTTCCTTCTCAGGATTGCTTTGGCTATTTGGGTTCTTTTGTGGTTCCATAAGAATTTTAGAACTATTCGTTCTAGTTCATTGAAGAATGCCATTGGTATTTTGATAGGGATTGCACTGAATCTATACATTGCTTTAGGCAGGATGGCTATTTTGACAATATTAATTCTTCCTATCCATAAGCATGAGATGTATTTCCATTTATTGGTGTCTTTTTTAATTTCTCTCATGAGTGTCTTGTAGTTTTCAGGGCATAGGTCTTTCACCTCTTTGGGTAAAGTGTATTCCTAGGTATTTTATTGTTTTTGATGCAATTATGAATCAAATTGTTTCCTGATTTCTCTTTCTGCTACTTCATCATTAGTGTAAATGAATGCAACAGATTTCTGTGTATTGATTTTATATTCTGCAACTTTGCTGAATTCAGTTATTAGTTCTAGCAGTTTTGGGGTGGATTCTTGAGGTTTTTTTATGTACAGTATCATGTCATCTGCAAACAGTGATAGTTTAACTTCTTACTTACCAATCTGGATGCCTTTTATTTCTTTGTGTTGTCTGTTTGTTGTGGCTAGGACCTCCAGAACTATGTTGAATAAAAGTGGGGAGAGTGGGCATCCTTATCTTGTTCTCAATCTTAAAGGAAAAGCTTTCAGCTTCTCTCTGTGAAGTGTGATGTTGGCTGTGGGTTTGTCATATATGGCTTTTATTATGTTGAGGTACTGACCCTTTATACCCATTTTGTTGTGAGTTTTATCATGAATGGATGTTGAATTTTGTTGAATGCCTTCTCAGCATCTATGGAGATGATCATGTGATTTTTGTCCTTTTTGTTGATGTGGTGTATGATGTTGATGAATTTTCTAATATTATACCATCTTTGCATCCCTGGAATAAAGCCTACTTGATCATAATAGATGATCTTTTTGATATATTTTTGAATTCAGATTGCTAATATTTTGTTTCCTCTTAGCACAGCTCTTGCTGCATCCCACAGATTTTGCATTTTTAAGTTATTGTTTTCATTTGTCTCCATGTAGTGCTTGATCCCTGTTTTTATTTGGTCATTGATCCATTTATTATTTAGGAGTATTTTTGCATCTATGTTCATCAGCAATATTGGTCTGTAATTTTCTTTTTTTATGGTGTCTTCACCTGGTTTTGGTATTAAAGTGATGCTGACTTCATAGAATGAGTTTGGAAGTATTCCCTCCTCTTCCACTTTTCGGAAACTTTAAGGAGAATGGGTATTAGGTCTTCACTAAATGTTTGGTAAAATTCAGTGGTGAAGCCATCTAGTCCTGGAGTTTTTTCTTAGGTAGTGTTTTGAATACCACTTCAATTTCATTGCTGGTAATTGGTCTGTTCAGATTTTCTGCTTCTTAGTGGGTCAACCTTAGAAAGTTGTATTTTTCTAGAATGTTGTCCATTTCTTCTAGGTCATCCAGTTTTCTAGCATATAATTTTTCATAGTATTCTCTAATAGTTCTTAGTATTTCTGCAGTGTCCCTAGTGATTTTTCCTTTCTCATTTCTGATTCTGTTTATGTGTGTAGACTCTCTTTTTTAATTTTTAAGTCTGACTAGAGGTTTATCTACTTTGTTAATTTTCTTAAAAAGTCAGTTCCTGCTTTCATGGATTCTTTCCATTGTTTTATTCTTCTCTAATTTTATTTATCTCTGCTCTAATCTTTATTATGTCCCTCCTTCTACTGACTTTGGGCCTCATTTGTTGTTCTTTTTCTAGTTTCATTAATTGTGAGTTTAGACTGTTCACATGGATTTGTTCTTCTTCCCTGAGGTAAGCCTGTATTGCAATATACTTTCCTCTTAGCACCGCTTTTGCTGCATCCCACAGATTTTGCATTGTTTAGTTATTGTTTTCATTTGTCTCCATGTATTGCTTGATTCCTGTTTTTATTTGGTCATTGATCCATTGATTATTGAGGAGCATGTTGTTAAGCCTCCATGTGTTTGTGAGCCTTTTTGTTCTCTTTGCATAATTTATTTCTAGTTTCATACCTTTGTGGTCTGAGAAGCTGATTAGTTCAATTTCAATCCTTCTGAATTTACTGAGGCTCTTTTTGTGGCCTAATATATAATTGATTGTGGAAAATATTCCATGTGCACTTGAGAAGAATGTGTATCCTGCTGCTTTTGGGTGGAATGCTCTGTAGATGTCTGTTAGGTCCATCTGTTCTAATGTGTTGTTCACTGCCTCTGTCTCCTTACCTATTTTCTGTCTGGTTGATGTCTTTTGGAGTGAGTGGTGTATTGAAATCTCCTAAAATGAATGCATTGCATTTTTTCTACTTTAATTCTGGTAGTATTTGTTTTACATAATTAGGTGCTCCTATGTTGTGTGCACAGATCTTTATAATGGTAATGTCCTCTTGTTGGACTGACCTCTTTATCATTATGTAATGTATTTATTTGTCTCATGTTGCTTTCTTTGTTTTGATGTCTATTTTGTCTGATAGGAGTACTGAAACTCCTGCTTTTTATCTCCCTATTTTTTGCATGAAATATCTTTTTCCATCCCTTCACTTTTAGTCTGTGTATGTCTTTCAGTTTGAAGTGCATATCTGGTAGGCAGCATACAGATGGGTCTTGTTTTTTTAATCTATTCTTTAACTCTTTTGATTGGTGCATTCAGTCCATTTACTTTTAGGGTGATTATAGATAGATACGTACCTATTGCTATTGCAGGCTTTAGATTCATGGTTACCAAAGGTTCAAGGGTAGTTTCTTTCCTATCTAACCATCGAACTTTAACTCACTTAGTAAGCTATTTCAAACACAATCTAAAGGTTTTTTTTCTCCCTTCTTTTTCTTCCTCCTCCATTCTTTATATATTAGGTGTCATACTCTATACTCTTTGTGTATCTCTTGACTAACTTTGGGGTAGTTGATATAATTTTGCATTAACATGAAATATTTTTAAATATGTTAACATGATTTATTTGTTATTATTAACATTTAGTGTGACTTATTTTTTCTAAGAGCATTTTGTAGAAGCAATATTTGATGGGAAACCTATCAGAATACTGCTCCAAATCATTTTATACACTTGGATGCCTACTTCTCAAGACCTAAGAACTCTGGGCCTTGATTAACTTAAAAGGGCACAGAATACAATTCTATTACCAGTTTCAACCTCATGGCCCCATATTTTTCCCACAAGCCCTATATTCTTTAAAGATGAACTTCAGAGTGATTTTATCTTCCCCACTTAATCCATAGAAGAGGTTTTAGCTCTATTCAGGATGTACGCATGCTATATCCCTATCCTACCTCCAATTCTTCTCCTACATCAGTGACACAAATTAATGTAAAAGTCATGATCATCTGAGCTTTTCCATTCCCCTGATTCTTAGATTCTATTATGTATATAGTTTACCTGGAAAGTATAGTGAATATAGTATAATACAACTTTCTAAAGATACACAGTTTTCTAATTTAGAATCATAGAAGGTGTTTAAAGGTCATTTGGTCTCACACTCAGCCAAAACAACACCTGAAGCATCCAAGGCAGATGGCTGCCTGGCCCAAGGGTTTCCAGCCAGACTGAAAGTAGAAGCCAAAATTTACCAGTGGCATCAATAAAGGATTGCAGTTTTTTTTAAGTAACAACTAGATATTTATTGCACAGAATAAAATTTTTGTTAGAGTACCTTTAAATGTCTCAGTGGTGTCATTTTATTTTAGCATTTTCAAAAGGTATTTATTTAAATTGCACATCAATGTGTTTACCAAGGCAATTCTTAACCTCTCATTTTCATCTTCACTTCAATGCCTGCTTATATAGCTCTAAAACTGGCATTATAAATGGCAAAGAGGATCCACCATTTATAATACCACAGAAGTAATGCACAGAAAATATGCAATAATAATAAATTAATGAGTGAGTTGTTAGTTTTAAAGGAGCACTCTAAAACATTGCATCTTTTGTTTTTTTTCCCCTGATATTCCTAGCCAAGTAACAAAAGTGTTTTAGAAATGAAAAAACTATTTCACTGAGTATAAGTGACTTCTCCAAAGTCCAAGAAATAGCAGGTGCATCATCAACATTTTTTTTTTTTTTTTTTTTTTAGGAGAGCAAAGCAGAGGCTTTATTTAGAGAGAAAGCGAGAGGACAGAGCTCCTCGCTCATGCCTGGAGGGGACAAGAGAGCCCCCCATCATCAACATTTTAACTCAAGTTTTCTGGATGGAGTTGTTTCCCTTTTCCTTCTTTTTAGGGGTTATTTCCAGGCCTTCTGTGTCGCATTGGCTCTTGTTTAGTCTCAATCAGTGTTCAGCACAAATGGAAATCACATGGCTATAATATTGAATATGCTTCCCTAGCCCAGATGATGGATAGTTGGTACTCACATAGCCAAAAGAGAAATAGCATGTATACTACATCTAATATACAAATTCATTCTACCCTACCCTACAGACAGATGATATAGTCAGGTGTTAATCAAGTGTTTATTGTTGGAATTTGGATATTCAGAAAGCTATTTTAAAACAGCATTGCATTCTGGGAAGATGGCAATTGTGGTGGCAGCATAGTTTTTTAATCACCCAAAATCCCCACATCAAAACAGATGGTAAAACAAAAACCAAAGGACATTTACAACAAAACTAAAATGACATAGTGTCACAATTAACTTAAAAATGAAAGTGGACAAGGACAAATCACTAATAGTCAGAAAATTTGTGTTATTGGCATCTATGCAGAAAAAAGCAGAAGGAAATACTAGAAGGTCTGACAGACCTTAGATTAAGATAACCAAAATACCAGTAGGTGCTCACTGGGAAAGTTCAATGAGCCAAACTGACAGAGCATTTAAAAGTGTAAACGATTTTGCCCAATCCAATAGAGGGTGAATATAATGAGCCCGCAGTAAGACATAGAGAATGTGTTGTACTCTGAACTATGAACTCTCAAAATTGATGCATTAGGACTTTCCTCTGAAATAGGTCTCTACACTGAGAAGAAATGTCTGAAAGTGGAATAAAAAATGAGTAGGTCAGGGATATCTGAAATGCAGAAATGTAAACATTTGATATAAGTCAAAGAAACACAGCCAGGAAATCTCAGAAAGCCATCTGAACCAAATTTGTTTCAATGATCTCAGAAAAACTCAATTCACATAAATATAAGCAATAGGAAGGTATCAAGGTCTTAACTCATAGAAAGTCACCATAGAGAATATGAAGTAGAATAATATCCCTGCAGAAAATGAAGGCATCCCACAAAAAAACATGGTCAAATATAAATTAAAATGGTAGCATGCATTTCAAATTGAGCTACATTAATAAAATAATTAAAATATTAAATTAAAATTAGAAAAGCTCAGAAATAAGGTGACAGACCTCAAATTAGAAATAAAAAATATTTAGAAATGAAGATCAAATAGAAGTAACACAAATGTGAATAAACACAAAAAATCTGTATTTTTAAGACAAATATAAAATAAAAAGAAGGAAATTTTAGAATAAAAAAATGAAGAAAGAGATAAAAGGGTCTAGAAAATGGCATATATTGAAGATCAACAAAGAAGATCCAACTGCAGATAATGGGAAACCTCAAGAAGAAAAACAAAGCAAGGAAACTAAACACTAACTAAAATTAAAATTTAAGAAAACTTTTCTAAAAGTTTTTATAAACTTGAAACTACACAGGGAAATATATCACTGAATATCTAAGAATACTGATACAGAATTATCTAAACCAAGATTAAATATATTTATATATAACATATAAATATATACTACAAATATAAATGAAAAACATCCTTTGCACCTCTAGATAAAAACAAATGACATATAAGGAACAAAACTAAACTATTATCATATTTCCTTACAGCAATATGTATACAAAAAATAAAAGGAAGGTGAAACATATTTAAAATTCTCAAGGAAAGGAAATGTGAGTTGAGAATTTCACTTCCAGAAAAATTTACTTTCAAGTATAAAGGGCTTAGAAAATTTGTCACAAACATGTAAGTACTCAGAAAATATTGTTCCCAGGAACCATTCCTAAAGAATCTACTAGAGAACAAGCTTCATTCAGACAACCAAAATGATTAGAGAAACATCAGCAGAAGGACTTGTGGCAAGCATTAAAATTTTTAAAATAGTTACAGTGGAATAATACTAACAGAGTATTTTTTTCTGAGAATGCTAAGTGTTATAGTTGGATAAAGGAAATGGTTAATTTTTGGATGTTCTAGCTCTGTCTTCTTCTGTGAAGTATGAATTTAGGATTTGGAAGAAGCATCTCCTTATAAAATTATTTCAGCTAATTTATAAACATAATATAAAATTAAAACTGTGCTATTTATTTAATATTATAGTCTATAAAGCACACAGAATTTGACTAGTCAAAATTAAGATCTGATGTACATGTAAAATACACAACACATTTCAAAGATGTAGTACAAAAATAGAATGTAAAATATCTCATTAATAATTTTATATGGATTACATGTTGAAATGGTATTTTATATGTTAATTAAATGAATACATTCATATATATATATAATATGTATTAAACTTAATTTTACAAGTTGCTTTTAACTTTTTGACATGGCTACAAGAATATTTATAATTAAATATGTGGTTCATTATTGTGGATTACATTATTTCTATTGGACATCACAGAATTAGAATATCACCACTTGGGAATCCTCAAAGTCTTACTAGAACTAGTTGCAAATATCAACTGCTGTTAATACAATGATAGTGTAAAGTTCTGAGATTATGTGTCTCTTGATTAAAGAATACCTTACAATTCTTTTTTCTTGCCAAAGAGATGCAACCAGAGTCTGAGCAAATCAGTAGATCCAGTTGCCTATTTGCAGGAAATTCAGGGACAGAGAAAATGTTGAACCAAACTATGTGTGACAACTGCTCAAAGCCATAGTGAAACATTGAGGGGTACAAGGAACATTCCCTACCCCTCAAGCTATTTTCCAAACAGAAGACATTACTATAGTTCTCAAAAACACAAAATAAATAATACAAAAAAGTATAACAAAAAAAATAACAGAGGGGAAAAATTAAATTATAAAAACATTTGATTATTTTAAAATAAGGCAAGAAGGGGAATAAAAAACAAAGAGAAGATGGGACAAATTGAAAATAAACAGCAAGATGATAGAAATAAAACAACTGCATTAAATATAAATGGACTAAACACTTTTAAATAAAAGACTAACATTGTCTTTTTTTAAAAACATTCAAATGCAGTTTACAAGTCTTTAAAATTTTTTTCTCAATAAAAGTATAAATAATTGACATACCTCACTGTATAAGTTTAAGGTGTACAGTGTGATGATTTGATTTACATATATTGTAAAATGATTACCACAATAGGTTTAGTTAATATCTATCATCTCATATATAGATATAACAAAAAGAAGTGAAAACATGTCTCCTTGTGATGAGAATTCTTAGCATCTCTTTCTTAACAACATGATTTATTTGTTATTAAATCAGCAATACCACTCTTAAGAATATACTCAACAGAAGTGCATATATATGGGCACTGGGAAACATGCATTATGATGGAAGCATTATGTATAATACTCTAAAATTATAAACTATCCAAATGTTCAGCTGTGCAATGGATAAATATGTGTGGTATAATCATATAAAGAAATGCTATACAAAAATTCTAATAATCTATAATTGCACATACAATGAAAAAATCTCCCAAACAAAATGAAGAGTGAAAAAAAACAGATACAAAATTATACATGCTGTAAAAAATAGTACTGTTTAAATGAATATCAAAGACAGGTAAAATTATACTGTGAGAAGTCAGTGATCACACTTGGAGATGGTGGCTACTGGAGAAGGACATGAGACAAGCATGTGTTAAAACAGTTTATTCCATTGCTGATGGATGTTCGTGTTATTTTCAATTTTTGAGTATTATGAATAGAGCTCTCTGAAAATTTTTACATATGTCTTTTGGTGGGCATATATGTTTTAGTAATATTTCTTGCCTTAAACTCTAATTTATTGATATTAACATACACATACTACTTTTCTTTTGGTTGATGTTTGTGTGGCATATCTTTTTAATTCTAACTCTGTCCTTAAAAGACTTTCATGGAAACAACTTAAGTGTCCACCAATGGATGAATAGATAAAGAAGTTGTGGTGTATATATATATATGTGTATATACCACATACACACACACACAACAAAATTCAACCACAAAAAATGAGGAAGTCCTTTGGTTTCAGACAATATGGATGGACCTTGTAAGCATTATACTAAGTGAAATAAGTCAGACAGGAAAAGACTAACACTATATGATCTCACTTGTATGTGGAACCTAAAACCAGGAAACAAAGAAACCTATCAAACTCATAGAAAAAGAGGTCATATTTATGATTACTAGAAAAGGGGATGGACAGAGAGGAGATTGCAGGAGGATGACTTCCAGTTATTAGATAAATAAGTACTAGAGTATAATGTACAACCTGAGTATATAGTATTAACTATAACTATAGTTAATACTGTTGTGTGATATACAAAATATAAAACTAAAATTCCAGTGTTATGAAATGAATGCAGTTTTTACACAAAACAATCTTAAATTAATCCTAACTTCAAAAATACTGCAGTTCAACCTAATTGGCTCTGTTTCCTTGATAATGTTGACTGACTCAAGGAGGCTCTTTCATTTTCCCTGCAGAGTCACTAGATCCCTGGTTTTGAAGTAAGACATAAATGGGTTTGATTTTCAGTTCTCCTATTCACACCTTATTTTCCTTATCTGTAAAATGGGCAATAACGTCTGTTGTTCAGACTTATAAGAATTTGTGGTAATGTATATAAAGAACCTAAAACAGTAGCTGACAATAGTAAGTATACAATAAATCAGTGACTATTAGTTTTATATACTCCAAACCATGAATCTCTCAAATTTCAAAGCAGTTCCAAGTGCAATATTCTGATTATAGTTTACTCTTGGTCAATAGAAATTGATTCTGAAAAATATTTCACATGTAACCAATTGTCAAACCTGATGGTTTGGCAAAACCATATGGTTATAGTCAAAATTTCAAAGTCAGATTCCATGGGTTTGAATCTCAGCTGTCTTTTGTTAACTGTGCAACCTTCCTTAATTTCTCCATGCCTCAGTTTCCTCATATGTAAAATGGTAATATCAACTTAAGAAACTAAATGAGTTTAAATTTGTAAAGTAATTAGTACAAGGTCTATCATATAATAAACTATACGAATGTCTGATTAAAAAATAAATAGTACACATATCACTTGGAAATACGTTTTATCAACTCGTTTTTTCTAAGAAAAAGTCAAAACCTTTTTAACATTCCTTTAAATTCTAATTATTAAAATAGTGTTATATATCTCACTCATAAATTAATTCACTTAACATTTAGTGAATACTTAGTACATTTCAGGCCTACAGCATCTCTCAAGGGAGATAAGATATGCAGACAAATATTTACAATATGATAATTGTTGTGCCCTACAAACTAGATTGATCCATGGTGTATCTTGCTCTTTAGACCTTTAAATTTTAATTTTCGCTCACAGGAGGTGTCAAAGATAACGTAAAATGAGGGTTTAACAACCACAAAAGAAAACCAATGTATTTTTCTGGCCCTGAGGATGCAAAAGGAACTGAGGAAATAGTTGAAAGCACCCTTGATAGGTATGAAAATGTTTTATTCCTCTTTATGGATTATGACAAGCTGCGCGGGACCCTTTGTGATGGACAGAAGATAAACAGAAATACTTCTCTCTTGAAAGATGTCTATACAATCTAAAACAATTAATCTTGCCAGTCAGTCAGCTCTAATGGTGCTGCCTGGAATAGGCCATTCATCAAAACCCACCAATCCATCACACAGGACCAGACACACCACTTGGCAGGTCTGCCACTCCTGCTACATGCCTACATGCCTGGGAATCTGTAAGGTAGAGCAAGCCCTGAGAAGTTATTTATGTTTGTCTTAAAAGAAGGAATCTGAAACTATTCATATTCAGTGCTATTAGTTCTAATGAAGATGTCAACAGAACAGTACCTCCTCTCCTGACAAGAGGTCCATCTATTTTGACAAATAAAAGTCTGACATTGTGTCCTCCTCTCAAACTCAGTAGTCTAGGGATAACAGATCATTCTTGTCAGGGTATGCATAGTTTTAACATCTCTCATTAAAAAAAATAAAACTCTTATTAGAGCTGATATCCCCTATAACTACAGTCCCGTTTCTCTGATACCTATTTTGAAAAATAATTCACTTCCCATTTCTTCCTGAATATCCTCTAGTCAGACTTTCATTACTGCATTGCAATTATTTGTCAAAATCACCAACATATTTCATGCCACGCCCAACGACCAAACTTTAGTTCTTCTCTCTCTTTCTTCACTTCACATCTAGAACAAACTGGTTTTCCCCCTATTTCACTAATAACATCTTCTAAATCTCCTTTGCTTGTGTTTCTCCTTTGTAACTGCTGTGCAAATAAGTTGGTGTGCTCCAGAACTCAGTCCTCAGCCTCTTCTCTCCTCTATACTTAATCCCTAGGTGATCTCATCCTGTCCAATATCTTTAAATATCAACTTGCAACAGATTCCACAATTTTACAACTCCATCCTGGACCTCTCCCAAACTCCACATTTTTATATTCACTGCCTATTTTATGACTCCACTTAAATGTGTAACAGGCATCCAGGCTTAATACATCCAAACTAGAACTACTGGTTTTTCCCTTAAAACATGACTATCTCCTAGTCTTTCCCACCTTAGTAAATGTTATGCACCCTGCCACTCATGTCCAAAACCTTGCAGTCATTTTTGATCCCTTCTTATGCACACTCCCTTGATGATCAACCAAAAGTCCTATTGACTTTAACTTCAAAGTATATCCCAAGTCTGATCACTTTTTCCTCATCACTTTTACTGCTCCTATGTCCACCCAGTTAGCATCATCTCTTTTTGATAACTTCCCTCTAACTGGTCTCCTTGTATTCTGTACTGCCCTTCTTCAGTTTATTTTTCACTCATATGTACTTTTAAAATGCATATATGATGTCTTTCCCTGGCTTAACACATTTTAATGGTTCCCTATTGCACTAGAATGAGTTTCAGACTTGTGACCATGGCCTCCCAGGCCTTGTGTGATCTGGCTCCTCTCCGTCTCTTTAGTGTCCTTTCTTTCCACTTCTCTCATTCTTTTCCAATCTCACTGACATCCTTCCTGACCCTCAAATGTTTTTCTGCCCTAGACGCTCTACTTGTTACCTTTTTCTTAGACACACTACTGTAAGAGTTGCAACATGAATCTCTTCTCACTTTGATTAAAATTTCAGTTTTTAGAAAGGACTTTTTAAATTACTTTCCTTCCTTCCATCATTCTCAGTGCCATTGCCATGTTTCATTTCTTTATAGGTTTAGGGTTCCTACCATTTATATTATACTTCTATATTTATTTGTTTATATATGTCTCCCCAATAAAATGTATGTTCCATGAAGACAAATATTCAATCTTTTTTGTTCATCTTCATTTCCCTAGTTCTACAAGAGCATCTGGTGCATTTTAGGTGCTCAGCAAATAATACTGAATGAGTGAATTTTTAAAATTAAAGCATTTGGATAAATGGTCCAAAAAGATCCTTTTTTGTTCTCAGATACTCTGGTTCCAAGTCATTAAGTGTTGTCTCCTATAAGAACCACTATTAGGTTTCAATTTCCTATGAAGTGGATGCTTGAGAACTATGGGTAAGTGAAGAAAGACTTGGGATGAATAAATAGATTGTGAGGAAGCCACTCCAGGGAAAACTGGATGTGAGATTGGGAGAGGGGGTATGAAATTCCATGAAATTAAGTGGTGACAAAACACATCTGGAAAAATAATAGGCTTTCAAGTGAATAATCAAATGTTTATGATATAGATATAGTAATGATCTTCACTGTATGATCTTCACTGGCTCCCTAAGCCAGATAAACACACCACTCTCCTATGGACCTATGAAGATGAGCTATCAAATTTCCTATGGGTAGTTGAAATAATCAGTCTAATCCCTCCAGCCCTGAGACTTTTCACAATCTATTTTTCACTGTTTTCTAAACTATACCAACCTCTGAACTCCTGGCTTTAGAACCAGAGCCTCAAATCTTACCTCTGCAACAGTTCAGCTGGTGTTTGAACTGTTGGCAGCCGCGCTCAGAAAATAGCGCCCAATGCAGGGCAGCCGGAAGGCCCCGAACTTCCTAATGACAAATCATCCCACACCACTAAACTACATGCTAATTGCGCCTTGGCATAAGGACCAATGAGACCCACCAAATGGTTATGCTAATAAGGCATATGGAGCCGCACCAACCAGGTCAGAGCATGAGAACTATATAAGCAAGCCTCTCCTTCCCCTCTGAGTCCTGCCCAACTCATTTGTTTCACAAAGAGCTGAAGAATAAAGCTTTCTGCAGAAGAATCCTGCTGTTGTTGCATGCTGTTCTTGCCGGCGAGGACAGGGCACGCGACAAGTGGTGCCGAATCCCGGGAACCAGAACATCACCGGCACAGGGAGGACCCTTCAGACATCTGGAGAGGATTGAGAACTGCAGGTCAGAAGAAAGCCCGGAGGGGTAAGTTCCGAGAGGCCCCTGCTTTTTAGGATGATGGTTGATGGTTCTCTGTAAATAAGGAGGCACCATGGGGAATGCACCGTCATTAGTCACGGCGCTGCAGACAGCTCTCAAAGAGCGAAACTTGAAGGTCTCCAGCAAAGTCTTAGGATCTTTTGTGAAGGAGATAGACCATGTGGCCCCCTGGTTCATTTGTTCAGGGTCCCTCTCAATCCCGAGCTGGGACAAACTGGGGAAAGATCTTGATAGAGAGGAGGAGGAAGGTAGCCTGAGGGGAGGCACCAGGCCCCTCTGGAAACTGATTAGAGCTTGTCTGCAAGATGAGAGATGTGAAAAGGTAATAAAAGAAGGTCAGAGAGCATTGACAGATATCCAAGAGAGCATGTCAGAAACGGAACGGGAAACAGAGAGCGCGCGCGGCCGAAAAAAGGCCACAAAAACGAAGGTAAAGAAACCTCAGAGTGAGGGAGAAAGCCCGCCTAGGGCAAAAGCGAAAGAGCCCCGAGAAGCGAGTGACGATCGCCTCGGAGAAAATAGTAAATACCCCTGGAAAGAGTTGAGGGACCTCCAACTCTCCAATAGGGAATCTGAGGAGGAATTAACGTCCGCAGAGGAAGGGGAAGAAAATAAAACCGCAGAGTGTAGAAGTAAGGGAACCAGCAAACTTGAAAAGCGGACCAAGGAAAAAATGAAAGCAGGGTGTCCCCCGACGCCCGTTGCCCCGCCACCTTACGTGAGTGGCGCACTCTCCTTTTGCCACCCAGATACTCTTCAGGCAATTAGACAAATGTTTCCTGTATTTGAGGATAACGGTGTACGCTCTCACCAGCCCCTGAGCCATAAACAAGTTAAAGACTTAGCGGAATCCGTCCGAGCGTATGGGGTCAGTGCCAACTATACCATAGCACAAGTTGAGAGATTAACAGAGACAGCCATGACACCCGCAGACTGGCAATATGTAACTAAGGCATGCCTTTCTAGTATGGTGCAATACATAGAATGGAAGGCATTGTGGCATGATATCAGCATGACCCAGGCACGCGCAAACGCGGCCGAAGGACAGCCTGCGTGGTCATATGATATGCTGACGGGCCAAGGACAGTGGGTAGCCAACCAGACCGCCTTCCCCTTACAGGTATACGCACAAATAAACACGTGCGCCGCCAAGGCATGGAAAGCCCTCACCAACAAAGGAGAAGTATCAGGCAATTTGACAAAAATTATTCAGGGGCTGAGCGAGCCATTTTCTGACTTTGTCGCTCGTATGATGGAGGCCGCAGGCAGAATATTTGGAGATCAGGAACAAGCAATGCCCCTAGTGGAGCAATTAGTATTTGAACAATGTACCAAGGAATGCAGACAGGCGATAACACCCTGGAAACAAAAAGGGATACATGCCTGGTTGAAAGCCTGTAGAGAAATAGGAGGGCCACTCACCAATGCGGGCCTAGCCGCGGCCATATTACAGAGCCACAAACAAGCCAGGATCACTAACAGAAGTATCAAATGCTTTCAATGCGGGAAATTAGGACATATAAAGAGAGAGTGTAGGAGCCCAGCTTCAGAACAAACAACCCAAAAGACCCCTGGGTTGTGCCCTAAGTGTAAGAAAGGCAGGCATTGGGCCAATGAGTGCCGGTCTATTAAAGATATAGAAGGGAAACCCTTAGAACTGCCAAAAAACGCCCAGAGGGGCCCCTGTCACCAGGGCCCACAAATATATGGGGCAACCAGCACGCAAGTGTCATTCGGGAACAACCAGGCCCCCCAAGGAGAGCCACTTCAGGTTCCGCGGGATTGGACATCCGTGCCACCACCAGAATAGTGTTGACTCCACAGATGGGAGTTCAGCCTATCCCTTCAGACATTAAAGGCCCCCTACCACCAAATACCGTTGGGTTGCTCTTAGGGCGCTCTTCTGCTGCCTTGAAAGGCCTGACAGTCCATCCCGGAGTTATAGATCAAGATTATGAAGGACAGGTAAAAATCATGTGTTCGGCTCCCAGAGGAATCTACCCTATATCTCCGGGAGACCGCATAGCCCAGCTCTTAGTTTTACCTAGTCTCCACGCCAATTATCCTGCTACCAACACGGAGAGGGGAGAAAGGGGCTTCGGCTCCTCTGACTGGGATTCAGCCTTCATAGTATTAGATTTAGCAGACAGACCAAAATTAACTCTTCAAATAGAGGGAAAGAGCTTTGAGGGAATCCTAGACACTGGAGCAGATAAAAGTATTATCTCTGCAACCTGGTGGCCCTCCAAGTGGCCTGTGACCCAATCCTCACATTCATTACAAGGTTTAGGATATGAGTCAAGCCCTTCAATTAGTGCCAAACCATTGAAATGGCGAGCCCCTGAAGGACAAGAGGGTACAGTCACCCCTTATGTACTCCCTCTACCGGTCAATTTATGGGGGAGGGATGTCATGAGAGACTTAGGTCTCAAACTCATTAATGAATACTCCACCCCCGCCCAAGGCATGATGATGGACATGGGATACATCCCTGGCAAGGGGCTGGGGAAACACCAACAGGGACACATAGAGCCCATCCTGCCCAAAGTAAAGAATGACCGTCACGGCCTGGGTTTTTCATAGGGGCCATTGAAGATGCCATGCCCATACCTTGGCTCACAGAGGAGGCCGTATGGGTTCCTCAGTGGCCCCTATCCTCTGAAAAATTAGAAGCAGCTCATTGCTTAGTGCAAGAGCAGCTCCAAGTGGGACACCTAGAACCCTCTGTGTCCCCATGGAACACACCCATATTTGTAATCAGGAAAAAGTCAGGATCATGGAGGTTGCTTCATGATCTGAGAGCAGTAAATGCTCAAATGAGAATGCTTGGACCCGTACAACGGGGACTGCCACTCCTCTCTGCCTTACCCAAAGAATGGAAAGTGCTCATAATAGATATTAAAGATTGTTTCTTTTCTATACCTCTAAGCTCCAAGGACAGGGAAAGATTTGCTTTTACTTTGCCAGCTATTAACCATGAACAACCTGATGCCAGATTTCAGTGGAAGGTCCTCCCTCAAGGAATGGCAAATAGCCCCACCATATGTCAACTGTACGTTCAGCGGGCGCTAGACCCAATTCGTAAGACCTATCCCACGCTAAAGATCATCCATTACATGGATGACATCCTTCTTTGCTCCCCACAACCAGCGGAAATAGAAGAAGCATATATAGATCTCACTAGATGCCTAGAAAATTGGAGACTGAATATAGCAAGCGAGAAGGTCCAAAAATCTAGTGTTAGCAAATTCCTAGGAGCAACCATTTACACAGATGTAATTTGCCCCCAAAAGCTTGAGATAAGACATAATCAATTGCGAAATTTGAATGACTTCCAAAAACTCCTAGGGGATATTAATTGGTTGCGCCCATACTTAAAGATACCCACCACTGAATTGACTCCACTATTTAAAACCCTAGAAGGAGACCCACAACTAACGTCACCGCGCTCCCTCACACCTGAGGCATTACAAGCCATTCGCAAAGTGGAACAGGCTTTGATGACAGCACAGCTAAATAGGGTTCAATTGAATGAACCCTTTGAGTTGTGTGTCCTTCCCACCCCAGAGCTGCCAACAGCAGTCTTATGGCAGCACGGCCCACTGATCTGGATTCATCCCCAAGCCTCTCAGGCTAGGACAATAGAGTGCTATCCGGCAGCCGTGGCCAAACTTGCTTTGAGAGGAGTAAAAACCTCCATGACACATTTCGGAGAGGCTCCAGCTAAAATTATAACCCCTTACAGCGTAGAACAGATACAAGTATTATGTGCTATGAACGATGATTGGGCCATACTTGCTTACAGTTTCTCAGGAACCTTTGATAATCATTTCCCTAAACATCCCCTCATCAACTTCGCCAAAAATCATCTCCTAGTATTCCCTCGGGTCACTAGCCTAACCCCGCTGCCTCATGGAAAAACAGTTTACACGGACGGGTCTAAGACAGGCACAGGTGCCTATGTCCATGATGGCAAAGTTGTGACAAAAGGCTACACGCCTGACACTCCACAAATAGTGGAATGCCGCATAGTCTTAGAGGTCCTACAAATCTTTCCTGAACCTTTAAATATTGTGTCTGACTCCTGTTATGTAGTTAATGCAGTCAAATCTCTAGAAGTGGCCGGGCTAATCAAAGCGTCCAGCCCAGTAGCCACTTTGTTCAAACAGATACAATCAGCACTACTTCATAGGCAATCTCCTTTGTATATAACTCATATCAGAGCACATTCAGGCCTTCCCGGGCCTATGACTCAAGGCAACCACCTGGCAGACCTCGCAACCAGAAATATAGCTTTTCCCCTGCTAGACCCTATCACCACAGCTTCAAAATTCCACACACAATTTCATGTCACTGCCGAAACACTGCGCAAGCGGTTTAGCATAACCAGGGCCGAAGCTAGGAACATTGTCCTTAGCTGCCAACATTGCTGCAGCTTCCTTCCCACACCTCATGTTGGGATCAACCCCAGAGGTATTAGGCCTTTACAAGTTTGGCAAATGGATGTGATGCATATTTTGTCTTTTGGGAAACTGAAATATGTACATGTATCCGTGGATACTTGTTCAGGAGTCATCTTTGCCTCCCCATTGTCAGGAGAGAAAGCTTCCCATGTCATCCAGCACTGCCTTGAGGCTTGGAGCGCATGGGGGTTACCACAGATTCTGAAAACAGACAATGGCCCAGCCTATACCTCTACAAAATTTGCTCAATTTTGTCATCACATGGGGATAAAACATATCACTGGCCTTCCCTACAACCCACAGGGTCAAGGGATTGTGGAACGCGCGAACCGCACGCTCAAATCTTATTTACTTAAACAAAAAGGGGGAATTGAAGATATACCCCCCACACCAAAAACTGCCATAGCCCTAGCACATTTCACTATAAATTTTTTGAATCTGGATGCTCAAGGCCATACAGCAGCGGATCGCCATAATCAGTGGCCAAAAGACCCACAAGAACTAGTAAAATGGAAGGACGTGTTATCTAACCAATGGAAGGGCCCGGATCCAATCATAATCAGATCCAGGGTAGCTGTGTGTGTTTTCCCCCAGGGTGAAGAAAATCCCTTCTGGATCCCGGAGCACCTAACGAGGAAAGTCCTAAACAAAGGAGATGACTTCGCTGTACCTCCTGACCCTGCTCCTGACACTGGAGACCCCAACTCAGGGAGTATTGAGATGGGGAATCCTGTCTGCCTTTCCTAAGCCTATGCCTGTCCGTTTCAATGCAGCCGTTTTTCCCCGCTTTTTCACCACCAACTCTAGTATGAACTTGCCCTACCTAGAAAAGGACACCCTAACAGCCCCGTTGGGAGAAAACCGATCCTTCGTAACTAATGGGTCATTATGCTTCACCACTCAGAATCTAGCTGGCTGTATCTCCCTGAAACGGAGGAAATACGGATGGTTCAGTGACATAATTCTAGAGGCCAGTGGCCTCCCCGTTATGTCAGCTAAATTTGAAGGGCCTAATAAGGAAGGGAGCCCGCCCTATAAGAACATGACTATCCACCAGATGGTTCTCTGGATCAATGGCACATTTGTACACTCTCCCAGGAACAATTCCACCGACAGGCCTCGTCAACCCAAATATGCCTCCCATTGTGTGGGCGACTATGAGGGAGAGCTGTGGCCCTGGACTGACTGTCAGTCAACTGTAGTAACGTGGGCAACTGAGAGGCAGGAGTTTACCATCTCCCCAGATATGGAGGGACGGCCAGCCAATGAGGCTTGGTGGCCAGTAAAGGTGCTCGAAGGCGAGTTTCGTCAGCAGCTGAGCATGAACCCCTTCCATAAATGGATGCTGTGTGGAGTCAATGGCTCGTGTACCGACCTCTCCCCCTTTTCCGCCC
This sequence comes from Manis javanica, assembly GCF_040802235.1. Taxonomy (NCBI): domain Eukaryota; kingdom Metazoa; phylum Chordata; class Mammalia; order Pholidota; family Manidae; genus Manis; species Manis javanica. The sequence goes on from NC_133160.1 coordinate 110,000,520, forward strand.
TCCAGGGTGGGGGAATCGGTGTAAAAAATATCACCTTTTGGTGCGAGAATAACCACATGCGCGCACACTGGAACATGATCATGACCCATAACAACGAGAACTACACGTGTTCAGCAAAATCAGGTCCAGAGTCACCTAATTCCCTTTTTCCACCTTCTCCAGTATGCGTATACCCCCCATTTCTGTTTATCTTATCCAATAGTAGCTTTGACTCCTGCTCCAATGAAACCTGCTTTCTGTCTCAGTGTTGGGATGCGCGTAACTTTACCAATGCTTTGGTAGTCCGCATCCCCCGTTGGGTCCCTGTTCCCGTAGACGCCCCTAACACCATGACTCTGTTTCGAGAAAGGCGCGATTTCGGTGTTACAGCCGCCATAGTGCTCCTGATCTCTGCGACCGCGGTCGCAGCCACCGCCTCTGGTATAGCTTTAGACACCTCCATCAAATCGGCTACAGAGCTCAATAACCTTGCAGCCTCAGTAGCTTCTGCCCTGGACCAACAGTCCACACTTGATGGCAAACTGAAAGGAGGAATAATGATCCTCAATCAACGCATAGATCTCGTGGAGGAACAAATAGAGGTGCTCTGGCAAATGGCCCAATTGGGATGTGAGCGGAAATATCGTGCCCTCTGCATCACTAGCATTCAATATAAAAATTTTACACGGGCAGCTAATCTGTCACGAGACCTGTCCCAGTATCTTTCAGGAAACTGGTCCCAAGACTTCGATGGGACACTAGAAGAGCTGCGGCGAGAAATTATCCACATCAACTCCACCCGTCTAGATATCTCCGTAGCGGAAGGACTCTCTTCCTGGTTCCTCAGAGCTCTCTCCCACGTCAAGGAGTGGGCGGGCATGGCTGGGATGGGCGTGTTCCTGCTTGGAGGTCTCATGCTCTTACTCTGGTTGTTATGCAGACTCCGCAACCAACATAAGCAGGACAAGGTGATCCTTGCTCAAGCCCTAATGGCGATAGACGTTGGCGCCTCTCCCCAAGTGTGGCTCAACATGCTTAAGAAGGAAGCTCGGCTTTAGCTTGAGGTAGCTCTTGCACCCTGAGCCCATGTGGCACTGCACCAGGCCCGAGTACCTCAATGCTTAATCACAGCTTTCTTTAAGAAGCTCATGGTGCAAGAGGGTTGAGAAAAAGGGTCCAAACCCTTTGTACCAAGCGGTCCCAACGCCAGCCAGAGGATGCGAGGCAAAGCACTGCAAGAGGTCTTGGACCCCTCTGAGAGGCATGCCTGACTGCATAGGGGTAGATGCCCAGAACCCCTCTCCAAAAAGGGGGCATCAGGAAGTATGATGGAGGTCAGGCCTCTGTCTCCGCCTCTGCTGGCAAGTTCCGCCTTGAGCTTCTGTTAGACAAAAAAGGAGGAGATGTTGGCAGCCGCGCTCAGAAAATAGCGCCCAATGCAGGGCAGCCGGAAGGCCCCGAACTTCCTAATGACAAATCATCCCACACCACTAAACTACATGCTAATTGTGCCTTGGCATAAGGACCAATGAGACCCACCAAATGGTTATGCTAATAAGGCATATGGAGCCGCACCAACCAGGTCAGAGCATGAGAACTATATAAGCAAGCCTCTCCTTCCCCTCTGAGTCCTGCCCAACTCATTTGTTTCACAAAGAGCTGAAGAATAAAGCTTTCTGCAGAAGAATCCTGCTGTTGTTGCATGCTGTGCTTGCCAGCGAGGACAGGGCACGCGACATTGAACCCCCTCAGCCTCCTGACTTGACTTAATGACTCCACTGTCTGAAACCCATGACCATTTGCCTCAAGAGACCAAAACTGGGCCAGTCTCTCAAGCAGCACTCACTGTGCCAGCCCTGACTGTCTTGAAAGAGGGTGGTCCTGACAGATTAGGAAAAATAAATAAATTTCTAGATCAAAAGACTTTGAATTATAAGTGGATCTCTGTAATGAATTTATAAACCAATGATTAGTGGATTTAGTGACATTCAAGATCTTTTTGCCTTCTTTACACAAGTATACCAATTGATTAAATGCATTAATTCATGTTAAGTGCTTATCTCACTATTTAGCACATGCTTTGATTATGAGTTACTTGTAAACTGCTTTAGGAATGGAAGTAAGCAGATTCAATTGATGAATTAAATCACATTTTTCAAAGTACATTAAATAAGCCTGTTTTAAAGATTTAATTGCGACTTACTTTTCAAATTTAATTGCTACTTACTCTTTCATTTTTCCTAAAGAAGTCGCTAGTTTTCTAGTTTTTTCTTTTTATTTGTCCATTTAGCTTAAGTATTTAATTGTATATTAAAAAATTCCTTTAAATTAATATTTGGAGCATTTCTATTAAAAGACTGCTTGAATTCTTTTTCAAAAGCTACAATAGTGTTTAAATGCAGTAGTAAAATTATTAATTTTTAAAATTTTTGTCATGGAAATATCACAGGGATGAAAACTTTCATAATTATACCAATTTCAGTGCACCAACTATCGTTTTACTAAGAAGATAAATAAATGCTAAGTGAGAAAGACAATAAAGGCTAAATGAAAAGTTAGGCAAGATATCTGTCATTCATTCAACAGACATACACTGATGTCTTAAGGCTTACTACTGTTTGAAGTAGCCTAATTAAACAGGGCTGGTGGGATATGAGTGAACTTGTCTCATAGAGAAGGCAACAGCATATGAGAAATGCAGTGAGGAATAAGACAGAAAAGATACTTGCTTTCATGGAGCTTAAAATTTAGTGGTGAGGGGAGGAGTGGAGAATGTGCAATAAAGAAAATTAAAACTGAACAAGATAATTTGAAAGATCAAATTACTTTCCAATTACCTATCTTTGAAATGTTCTTGGTGTGTGTATCTTGGGGGCAGGACATGAATCCCATATTTTCTGTCTCAGTTTTCCCCTCTGCAAAAGTATCCCATGATTTCAGCATCTTCCTTGAAGCTGTTCTAGATATGAATAACCATCAAAGCAGCCCTTTTCCAACTAAGACAATGATATGAAAGTCAGGGGAGGGGTCCTGAGGTCTTCACAGAACCTGAGAACAGCTTTTGTGGTGGGTTGTGCTCCTGGGTTTTCTCTCAACTACTTATACATCTGAAAGAGCCCTGTATCAGTCTCAGACCTGCCCAGAAATTTCTAACTTGATCCAGCCACATAAAATGACTTGGATAGCCTAAGAAAGCATTTGACCCCTGAGTTTGGTTCATGACTAGAGGAGATCTCATCATTAGGTCCAGTAAACAGTGGAATTCTTTAAACTATCCAAAAATTAATTTTTATCTATAATTAGAGTAATCTAAAGGCAACTCTAATTTTCTCTCCTTCCTGAAAACCATTACACAGGTTGGTGATAGCCTATACTGGTGGCTTCTGTGATATGACTGCTATAACTATCAGGTAGCCAAGAGATCTACTGCATCCCTGACATATGCTGTATATTCTAGAGTAAAAACTGAACCACAAAGTGGATAACATCCACTAAGATATGTAGAATAAGATCTCCTATACATGCAAAGTTTCTTCCGAATCACAAAAATAGGTAATGTATTAATCACAACAGACTGAAACAAAAAATATGAAGTTATCTGAACAGGGGAAGTTTAATATAAAGATTATAAACATAATTAATTACTATAATGGGATAAAAAGAATGCTAAAGAAATTCTAGGGCTAAGGAACAATACCCAATGAAAGAATATACTCGGAAGGAGATACTCTGTCTATACTGGGGTTCAGAGTTCATTGGAAAAGATACTGCTGGAAACCACTGAATGGCAGAGAAGTTCATTAATTTTCCCCAGGTCAAACTGATCCACAGTTGCTTGGTAACCAGGAAATACCCCTCTAGAATACAACGGAGCTGAAGTTGGTGGACAGGGAATAGCAGCCAAAACCATCAAGCCAGAAACACCTTCCAGGTGTACATGGGCTGAGGCTGGTAGGCAAGGAACTACAGCTTGGACTAACAAGCAGAAAATGCCCCTCAAGGTACAGGTGTACCACTGCTGTGAAGCTGACTGCTGGCTAGAGTGCCTACAAAACTTACTGGGAATCCTTTCATGGTGGTGCTTATGAAACTTGACAGGAAGTCATCCTCAATATTGCCATTGGAACTCAACGGCAATGAGTACCGTTAGATGCCTTCCAATATGCCAGTGGCATCCAGGCATTAGGAGCAAGAAGAACAATCTGGGAGCATGCTGGGACCGGGAAGGGAAGCCCCTTCTTCCTGCAAAGTTCCTCCACCACCTTCTACTGACAAAATTTAACATCATGTCCAATGCAAAAGAGAAATGTTTATAGGGTCCATCTCCATTATTGCAAGCATTATTGAAGGATGAATTTGGAGCTGAGAAGCAATAACTTGATAATTGTCACAGACCATCAGACCACCTTTTGACTTTTCAGCTTCCATATGCATCCTTATAATACATTTGAACATCCATACAACAATAATACAACTCTGTATTTCCACCTAAAAATATTCAGCTATCCTACTTAGAAGTGAAGAAGTTCTTAACCCTTTCCCCAAAATGAGGAGAGGCATAATAGCAGTCATTGTATCCATTGCTGGCTATATCAATTATTCTTCAAGTTCTGTCATAATTCCACCAAATATGGCCTTACCTACCTAAAGACTGTATTATAAAATTAACTTGCACCAACTAGTATATAAGATTAAATGGGAAGAGGAGAGAAGAAAATGGCTAGTGTATACAAATAGTACCAGCAAAGAGAATACATAAGCTTCTGTGGTCCTTGTTTCTACAACTGGCCATTAGACAATAGTTGATATCTATGACTACCTTCACTATCTACTCCATATTTGCCTTGCCCTTAGCCAGAACCTCAGGTGGTTAAGATTCTTTACCCGGTAGAGTAATCCAAACTTTCATTCCCAAAGGGTCTGTGTCCTCAATCCTCCTGCCTCTTTGTGGTTGCTGTAGTTTTCTGTTGAAGTTTACCACTGAGCATGAAGTACTAAGAGGCATGCACCCCTGACCAGCCCCTGGATTTCAGGCATTGTCCTCTTTACCCCCACTGAGTAGCAGCAACCCAGTTTTCCCTTTATAATTGGAATCAGTAAACCCAAATAGAAAAGTAACCCCCCTTTTTCTTTTGACCTATTTTTTCAATGGAATAAGAAGCCCCAAGTGACCAGGTGGCAGTCTCATCTTCAATGAAGTGGAATCATTACTATTCCAAATGGACGCATTCTCCGTCCTCCACCCACGTGGTGACTAATATCTACAAACAAGCATAGCTCAAATTTTCAGGGACAGGAAGTGAAATCCCTGTGAGTAGTGAGTAGTTTATTACACGTTATTTTGAGAAAAGCACTACAAATCTATCCCTTGATTCTCAGACCCATATATTCTGTCTACAGAAAAGACAGCCCCATATAATTATCTCCAATGTAATGCACAAACTGCATCCTGTGAAAAAGAGCATCATTCTTTATGAAGTGCTTGCCTCAAGGAAGAAGTCTCCAGGCTGACCCTTGTACGACACTTCTCACCATTTAAATTTTTCCTCTTTTCAGAAATACTATCATTTATGCAAAGATGGTACTTCCAGTAAGTAGTCTAGTTCTTCTTGTTAAAAGTTTTTATAGGTTAATATTACAACTTGTTTATTGTAACTATACATATATTATAAAATTCATCTTCCTTCCATTAACATACTTGTTCTTTCCAATGCAAAGAGAAATTATTGGCATTACTTTAGATACTTCAACCTTTTCTTACCAAGCCTGTATTTTTTCCCAGCTTAAAAGGAAATTCAGGTATACATGCTTCAGTCCACTGACCACCATTTCTCATGTTCCTGGGTTTTTAAGTATCATAAAAATTGAAGAGTATTTATTTTGAGGACTCTAATCTATTAATTTAAATATACTTCACATGAAAATCATGAATCTCCACCTAAATTTAAAAGGATTTCTACTATCAATTGAAATCAATTACAAAATACATTTTATGGGAAAAAATAGATTTTTTCCCCCCATTTGGTTTCAATTATCTAAATTCCACTTTAAAACTGATTTTTAAACTCTGAAGAAATTATGCATCAGTCTGGGGGTAATATATAGTTGAAAATTTTTAATTTGAAGAACATTTTATGATTAATTGAAATCTTAATTGCATCATTGCTAGCAGTCACACTAGTAGGGCTTTGGTAAGTCAGAATTCTTCCGTTGAAACTGAATGAAAGTATTTAAAGTTGATTTTCCGATTGAGGGTCCCCTGTATCCCCTCCTGCCATTGTAAACTTAGGATCCGTGTGACAAAGTTGTAAAGGGCCACACAAACAGAGCCATATCTGAGGTGGCAAAGGAGCTTAACAGTCATGGGACCCTTCTGCATGAGTGGCAGTACCATATTAATCATAACGGTGCATGGTCTACCACCTGTCTGATAAACCAGCTCAGCACACTAAGTGTTATTGACAGGACGATGGGCAAATTGCCTTCTTTTGGGGGGTCCTAGCTGACCTCTCCTAAAAGACTGGCAAACTTTCAAAGGTCTCTTTCTTCAGGGTAAAATACCATCGATCTGCCTGCCTCAGTGTTTCCCTTTTGGTATGGCACATACAACATCCTCCATGAAAGAACAGCTATTAGCTTATGCCTCTCATCTAAAATGATGAGACTCAGGTGGACAAACTGGGTAAAGTAAAAGTGCCTTCTGCTTATTGCCCACATTTTCCCGATCCTGGATGGACAATTGGGAACCGGGGGAATTCCTGGCATGATGGCTCTGGTGATTACTGCCAGGCTGGTTGCAGTCACATGCAGCTGCTCACCCACACAGTAATGTGCAAGGACGGGGAGATTTCTAGAGACAGTTTAAAGTGGTTAGGGAATAGATGTGGAATTTCAGGCCTTTAGAGGATGGTGCCCTTTTCTTGACAATAACCTGTAATTTTTTCCTTCTTTTTTACAAATTGGTTTTATTGAGGTATAATTTATATGCCACAAAATTCACCCGTTTTAAGCATAGAATTCAATGACTAAAACTCTGCCACCTATCACCTTTTACTTAAATAGGCAGTCCTCTTCATTTTGACAGTGTTTGATAATATATTGTAGTTAGGATGATGTTAACATGATTTCTATTTGCTTGTTAAACTATTAGCAATTACTAAGGGCAGTTTTATAATCATTGAAGATTAGTGTAAATGGAAACTAAGATCTAAGTGTTGCAGAAAAGCTGGTTCAAGAATGTGATCCTCAAATCTTTACTTCTATACTTCATATGTATATCTCATTTTCCCTGTTTATTTGGTGCCATAACTTAGATTATTCACTACATGCCATTTCCACAGATTAGCAAATCAGTTCATCATATAAGTGTAGGATAGAAGTTATATTGCCAAGTTAATGTGTATATAGATGTTATCCTTAAAAAAAGATCTTTTTAAAGACTTCATAGAATCCTACATTATGAAGTCTATATCCCAGGCAACTCCTAAGTTTTCAAAAGAATATGTCAAATAGCTGCTGTAGCTACTACCAAAGGCCAAGTCTTTTCCACCTTGGCATCTGGGTGTTCCATTAGTTGACCAAAAGAAGCACAATTTCAGGATTGTCTTTAATGCCTCATTCCTTGAGGGTATTGTCTCTCAACTCACACCACAGGATTACAACTTTGTCACATGGATCCTAAGTTTCCAATGGCAGGAGGAGATACAGGGGACCCTCAATAGGAAAATTAACTTTCAATACTTTCATTCAGTTTCAACGGAAGAATTATGACTTACCAAAGCCCTACTAGTGTGACTGCTAGCAATGGTGCAATTAAGATTTCAATTAATCATAAAATGTTCTTCAAATTAAAAATTTTCAACTATATATTACCCTTCAGACTGATGTATAATTTCTTCAGAATTTAAAAAATCAGTTTTAAAGTGGAATTTAGATAATAGAAACCTCAGCAAAAAAAAAATCTATTTTTTCCCATAAAATGCATTTGTAAATAATTTCAATTGATAGTAGAAATCCTTTTAAATTTAGGTGGAGATTCATGATTTTCATGTGAAGTATATTTAAATTAATAGATTAGAGTCCTCAAAATAAATACTCTTCAATTCTTATGATACTTAAAAACCCAGGAACATGAGAAATGGTGGTCAGTGGACTGAAGCATGTATACCTGAATTTCTTTTTAAGCTGGGAAAAAATACAAGCTTGGTAAGAAAAGGTTGAAGTATCTAAAGTAATGCCAATAATTTCTCTTTGCATTGGAAAGAACAAATATGTTAATGGAAGGAAGATGAATTTTATAATATATGTATAGTTACAATAAACAAGTTGTAATATCAACCTATAAAAACTTTTAACAAGAAGAACTAGACTACTTACTGGAAGTACCATCTTTGCATAAATGATAGTATTTCTGAAAAGAGGAAAAATTTAAATGGTGAGAAGTGTCGTACAAGGATCGACCCAGAGACTTCTTCCTTGAGGCAAGCACTTCACAAGTTCAGTTCTGTTCCTGAGTCATGGAACTATGATCTGTCTGATCCCATTGCCACACATTAATTCCTTTACATCAGATAAACCATGAGTTAGGGATACACCTAAGGCTTCCCAACAATGTGTGGGGACTTGTCAGTCTAGAGTTCTGTGTGCCCCAAACTGCCAGTCACACTCCTGTTATCACCACCAACAAAAAGGATCTCTTCACCCTACATAAGATTCACATTTAAAAGAGGAAAACATTCTTTCTCAACCCAATATAATCTGTTCAAAAGCCTTAACAAAATATTGGGCAGGTAAACATCTCTTATGTGGAGTCATTGATGTAGCCATTGGACCAATTCTGTTAGGTAATTGGTTTGATATGGGTATTTGCTTACATAGATTGGATTCAGAGTTTTTTTTCTTTTCTAGCTGAAGCTGTTTTCATTCACACTTGGGGACCTCCATCTGTCGATGAAGCCTGTTAGCTCACCATCTCACTGGCTCCGAGGTGCTAGTTCTCCATCTGGTAAAGCCCTAGAGAACCCCAGGATCAGACATGCGTGAATCCTGTGGGCGCTCTCAACTATAGGGCATAGGTCCCCAAAGAAATGAGGCCTCTGAGAGTCTGTGTGTGTTTAGAAGTAATGCAGTCTGAGCCACATGCATCACTTCTCATTCCAGAAAAGACACCTACTGGCAATCCAGGCAAAACACTAAGTTAAAAATGTTTTTAAAAAGTCAGCCTCTGGTTGAATTTCATTGTTCCTTCCACTACCCTTTCGTATTTCCTTTCTCCCTTCATGGCTTATGTTCACTGTTCACTAATCAGTAAGGAACCAAAACATAGATATTTACTTACTGTCTCACAGTGCTATGTGAGAAAATAAAATTAGTTAGGAAATAAGGATAAAAGAAAAATAACAGGAAGAAAAAAAGACTGAAGGCTATTTCTCAGAAATACATGGCATGAGGTCCTACACTTTACTAGAAATGAGTCCTAAACTTAACACTGAGTACCTTACTAGTTTTCTCAAAAAGTCATATTCATAAGATTTTTTTTTAAGGACTATTCAATTGATTTGGGAAAAAAACAATGAGACTTATTCCTAACACTTAGATTTGAAAGAGTTATCTCATGGCTTCTCATTAAAAGGACACTGCCTGTAGAGAATAAATCCTTAATGATAGCCATCCAGAACTAGCAACAAGTTCCACAGAGCTATTTCTAATGACCTTCAGTAAACTAGTACAAAGCTTTACAACATAGTTCAACAAAAGCAAAACACTGTGATCTAAACTCACAGCTTTCTACTGTCTGTATTCACCCAAAAATAAAAGTATCAGTGAGTTTGAATTTATAATGCCTGGAAACTATCTGGCCTATAGTTCTTTTTGGCCAATTAAATGTGGACCCATATGCCTTGATAATTAGGCATACTGGGAGTAATTAGGGTTGTCATCATGTTAGGAAATGTAAAGAGTAACAGGACAGGCACTTAAACAGAAAGCCACTGAATTTCTTGGGAATGGGCCATGGGGTAAGGAAATGACCACTTACAGCACCAAAACTTTCCTAAAGTAACTAATAATTCTGGTTCTAAACCATATAGATATAGGTATATAGACATTTTTGTAATCCAAGCCCCAACTTTCTACAGCAAAAGATAAGCCCCAAATGATTTTATCCTGGAAAAATCTTTAAGAAAGCATTCATCATTTGACACACACACACACAAAAAAAATTTTATTTATTGGTTTGGCAGTTTTATCTTTTCTGAAAAAGTTTTCCTGAAACAAACAGCAAACTATTGTTGACACAAAAGGTCTCAGTTCTCATGATCTGTTTCTCACCTCTGTGTTCTCCTGTGCTGCTTTATCTTCAGGTAGCCTTCCCATTCTGGTGATAAGATGCCCACCAGTAACCTCAGGAATATATTCTACCAATTAGGTAACACCAATTAAAAGAGAGTACATCTTCTTTAATAGTAAAAGTCCTGAATCTAAATTAATTGGTCCAGCTTAAATCAAATGCTTATTATGAGTGCATTACAGTGGCAAAATGGATAAAATATCCTTGTTAGCCAGTTCTGGCTCATGTTCCTATACTTGAAATAAAAAATGAGAGAGAAGGTAGTTTCATCTGAATGTCATATACAGGGGTCAGCAAACTATGGCCCACAAGTCAACTATCTGCTTTTGTGAATACATTTTTATTAGAACACAGTCATGCTGACTTATTCATATATTGTTAGTGTCTGCTTTCCTGCTACAGTGGCAGTGTTAAGTAGTTGCAGCAGAGACCATATAGCCTGCAAAGGCTAAACTATTTACTAACAGGTCTTTTAAGAAAAAGTTCGCTGACCCCTCCCTCACATAGACCAAAATGAGGAGTGTTTCTTAAAAGAAAAACAAGGGATTCTTATTTACAAAAAAAAATAGAGTACATGCTACAGGCAAAACCAATACTACACCTCAAAGACAAACTGGTTACAAATGACACTCCCACATAACTAAATTAGCTGAATTAATCAAGTAGATTTTGGAGGAAAGATGAAAAAATCAGCAGTGCTTACTTTTCAAAAATTACCTTCTAAAGTTACCTTAATTAGTGACAGTACAACAATTTCATATATACATGGAAAGATGCTTAGCTTTCTGTTTTCAAGGGAGGTTGTAGAGAAGAGAAACACTTGAATCTAGCTCATCCAAAGTAGTATGAAAGAATACAAGTTAAAAAACAAGGAAAGAGGCTTCTTAGCTGATAATGGCTAAAACCAGGTGATGATGGCTTAGAAACATGTCAGACACTGTTCCAGGTACTTTATATATTCTTATCTCATTTAATCATCCCTATCAACTCAACTCAAATAAAGCAGGTATTAGTATCACCATTTTACAGATCAAGCTCAAAGAGGACAAGCAATTGCCTTGGTCATAAAAGTTAAAATGGCAAAACTAGCATGTAAATCCAGTTCCCCTCTCAGTGACACTGTCTTCCCTGTGAAAAACGAAATATAATTCATGGTGAGGCTAACAGAGCATGAATCAATCCAGTGCTGATTATTCTACTGCTATGCTCAGTTATATCCCCATGGCAGTTGCCAAGCATTCAAAAAATCTTGGGGCTGTCAGATACTATACAAAACTCTCTCTAACAGATGCTATCCTCAAGAACAATTTCTCATTTCATAAGATATGCCAGCAAGATTTGGGTGTTTATGAATCATCTAGCCCAGTAGTAGCCTAAACCAGTGGATAGAGAACTCAACTGAGGGACTACAGAATTGAATTATTTTCCTGACTTTGCCAGTTAAGTGCTGCACAAATGTAAAAACCAGCTACAGTGGCAGTGTATTATTGTTGTCAGGTGGATGAAAATTTATAAACTTCTGAAGAATGTTGTAAACACTCACATAGAAAGGAAACCTGGGTACTTATGGAAAGCATTAAGTGTTTCAATCATCACAGCACAATTTCAGAAATCTAAAACAGACCTAAGGAGAGTGGTGGAAAATAGAACAGATGCTTTAGAGCCAAGGAAAAATTTTGAATGCATGAACCCTATTTTAGTGATTCTTTTAAAAACATTTTTTTAATTATGGGAATTTTCAAATATACATAAATGCAGAGAATCATTGTTCACGCCATGAACCCTATCCCAGCTTAAATAATAACCAATATACGTCCAATCTTATTTTATTTGTACTCTCAACAATACCCCATCACCACTGGATTACAGTAAAACAAATTTCAGACATATCACTTCACCCATAAATTCTTCAAAATGTACTTCTGAAAGATAATTCTATTAAGAAAAATATAACCACAACAGAATTATCATACCTGAAAAAACTAACAAATTCTTAATTTCACTAAACATTCATTTATTGTCCAAATATCTTGATTATGTCAGATGTATTTTATACACATATTATGTTATTTGTCCTAGAACATATTCCATTTTCAGGATTTTGTTGAATGCTTCCCTATGATGTTATTAAATTATTCCTCTTTGCCTTGTATTTGCTATAAATTTGTAGTAGATCTAAAAGCTGGATGGGATATAGGTTTAATTATTTTTTTGCAATAATAAATCACAAAAATCTTGTATTTTGTTTCCCACTACATTAGACCTTATCTGATTATCTGTTTTCATAATAGTAAGATTGATTAATTGCATCCAATATTATCAACCTGACTCATCAAATACTAAGTGTGGAATCACTTTTATTGGTGCATGTAAACTTCCAAGAAACAAGCTGATGCAGTTTCAAAAATAATAAAGCATTTTTTTGGAAAAGACTGCCTCCCTACGACCCACTGTGCTGGTTTACAGACCTACAACATGGGATTTGGTTTTGAATATTCTGAGACAATATATTGTCAGTAGGAAACTTCTCTGGAATACTCTTTTTAGAGTTGTGAAGAAAATGAAATTAAATGTCAGTACCTAATTCATTAGCAATTCCCTCTATGTTCCCAATCTTCTCATCTATTATTTCATGAAAGGGAAATTGCTAATTTTGCCTATTTATATGACTATTGCTATGCCAGAACAATAGTCTTCTTTTTCTAGAATAATAAGCCATTCCAACATACAGTCTCCCTTGTAAAAGTATCCAAGCAACCAGTGTTGCTAAAAAAGTAGAGAGTGCAATGATAATACACAGTGGGAGTCTCTGCTTTCATTCTGGGAGTCACGGAAAGCTTTCTGGGAAATCTAATTCCTGATGGGAGAGTAAAACTGTGGATCTGGTACTATTTCAACTCCACTTGAGTGTCAAAGTTCTTGAGCAATTGATCTATTAAGATTATCATCTCACAAGGCCCTAATATTCAGGTCCAGAAGAAGTCATAGTAAACATCACATAAGAAACCCAAAACCCACTTACAGTGGTGAAAGAAAAATTCTATATTTGGTCAATCTATGGGCTAAAATAAACTTGTAGTAATCTACTTAAACAAATGGAAGTATCTACATATTTTCATAAACCAAGTGACCATATGCATTGTAGAAGCAGCTTGGTTTGATAGTAGTTAATATGAGAAAGAGGAGTTTTGCTGAGAGCTTGCTCAATATAGGGTGAATTGTTTGAAACATAGTAACCTGTTCAAGGGAGATGGCACAGGGCTCCACTATCAGCAGACCTCATCTGAAGAATGGTTTCCACCTCTGGACACCACATATTAGGAAGAACACTGACAAGTTCAGATGATTGTAACCAAAGTGAAACCGTGTCATATGTAGAATTTCGGGAACTGGCAGTCCTGTGTCTGATTAGTCAATGGGGACAATGTTCACTCCTACCTATGGAACATTATTTGTCTCACTTAAGAAGTTCTCAGCTGGCTTGTTAGTTTGATCTTGAATTGTTTCTTGAGGGATCCACTCACCTCTCTAATTTATGTCAAATACAAGTGCAATTTTGAAATTAACTTTTATGTGCTTGTTCAATTCTTGCCATCCACATTAAAACATTCTCAAATCTCTTCCACTTCAAATAAATAAACAAACAATTCCTCTCCAACTACTGCTGACTCCTAAACAATGTGAGAGTTGGTGGCACAACTCCCTCCCCCCACACAGTTGAAAATCTTCATATAATTTTTGACTACCCGAAAACTTAACTAATAGCCAAATGTTGATTTTATGATAGTCAATGATGAAAGAGACAGGAATCTACATGTATTTTCTACATTATTCATAACATACCTTATTCTTAATTTTCTGGATATTACTAGGCTATGCAGTTTATCTGTTTTCTCAAATTGTTACATATCTCTAAAAATTTTTCAAACATATTGAAAAAATCCACATATAGGTGGACCACATAGTTCAAACCCATGTTGTTCAAGGGTCAACTGTCCAGTTTTTTTCTTTCATTGAAAAATTGCCTATATTCTTTCCTCCCACTTCATCCTTAACCTAACCTCATCACTTTATTGACAGCACTGTCTGTGGTCACCAATGAACTCCATTATTGCCATAGATGATGCATGATACTCAAGTGAGCTCTAGGCAGCACTCAACATCTCCTTCATGCAACATTTCCTTCCCTTCATTTCTGTGATATCCACTCTCTTCACAGTCCTCCTCTCTTCCTCTCAGTCTCCTCTCACTGATGGTTGTCCCCAAATCTATTCTCTATTTCTTCAATATAAATCAAGTTTTAGCTGGGCACATGGCCTCTAAAATCTCCTTTGCAGATAGGTCTGGTCATATGACTATGTCAAGTAGAAGAGATATGTGCAACTTTTGAGTCACTTTGTTAAAAGCATACTCCTTGACCTCTCCTCCCTTTTCTTTCCCTTTCTATGGATGAAGAGAGGAGACAGCACACACTGAGGAAAGGTGGGACAGAGAAACTGGGCACATGAATGATTTGAGGGAGCAGAGCTGCTTATTTACCCTGATTGCCTACTCTCCTCAGACTGCTTTGTACCCAGAAACATACTTGTGTCTTGATTTAACCAACATATTTTTCAGTCATTTTCTTATAGCCAGTTTATTCCATGCCTAATAAATAAAAAATCTGATACTTAATTGTAGGGTTCTGCTGAACAAAACCTAATGTATGTGCATTTACTTAGTGGGCACGAAGTTGGTGCCATAACACACACACACACACACACACACACACACACACATACACACAATGATTTTGTAGGCTTGGAAGCTGGTAAACTTTGTTATACCATGGTAAAATATGTTCTGAAACTGCCATGTGATATAACTTGGAAGGGATACCACCTCCCCACAGAACCTGTATTACAAGGGCAAGCAGTTGGAAAAAGCCAGAATGTAAGTGTATGTTGACTGCACTTTGATATTTTTTTATTGAAGTATAGTGACACACAACATTATACTGATTTCAGGTATACAACACATTTTTAAATTCTCACCACAACTGGTACAGGTACTATCTGTCAACACTGTTACAGAATCACTAACTGTATTGATTATGCTGCACTTCCATCCCTGTGACCAACTATTATTATGATGGAGATTTTTGTTCCCCTTTATCACCCTTACCTTTCCAAACCACTCACCCAAACCCCTCCCCCATGGTAACCACCAGTCACTTCTCAATCTTTCTGAGTCTACTGTTGCTTTGTTCATTTTATTTTTAGATTTCACAGTAAGTGAAATCATATGATATTTGTCTTTTTCCACGTGGCTTACTTCACTTAGCATAATACCTTCAAGGTCCATTCGTGTTGTTGCAAATAGCAAGATTTATTTCTTTTTTGTGGGTGAATAATATTTCATTTTGTATATGCACCATCTCTTCTTTATCCATTCATCTATTGGTGGAAACTTTGGTTGTGTCCATATTTTGGCTATTGTAAACAATGCAGCAATAAACATGGGGATATATATATCCTTTTGAATCAGAAATTTTGTTTTCTTTGGGTAAATTCCTTGAAGTGCAATTACAGGGGCATATGGAATTTCTACTTTGAGTTTTTTAAGGGACCTCGTACTGCTTTCTGTGGTGGCCAGATCAATTGACATTCCCAAGAACAGTGTAGGAGAGTTCCCTTTTCTCCACATCCTTGTCAACACTTGCTATATACTGTCTTTTGGATTGTGGCCATTCTGACTAGTGTGAGGTGATATCACACTGTGGTTTTGATCTGCATTTCCTTGATGATTAGCGATGTGAAGCAACTTTTCATGTGCTTGTTGGCCAACTGTATTTCTTCTTTGTAAAAATGCCTATTTAGTTCCTCTGCCCATTTTTTAATTGGATTATTTGTTTATTCAGTGTTGAGGCATATGAGTTCTTTATATATTTTGGATGTTAACTCCTCATCAGATAAATCATTTACAAAATATATTCTCCCATACTGTAGGTTGCCGTGTCTTCTGTTAATGGTCTCCTTTGCTGTACAGAAACTTTTTAGTTTGATGTGTACCACCTGTTCATTTTTCCTTTATTTCCCTTACCTGGGGAGACGTGTCCAGAAAAAAATTTCTCATGCTTATGTTCAAGAGATTTTTGCTTGTTTTCTTCTAAGATTTTTATAGTTTTATGTTTTACATTTAAATCTTTAACCAGTTTGAGTTTACTTTTGTGTATGGGATTAGACATTTTTCCAGTTTATCTCCTGCATGCAGCTGTCCAAACTTCCCAACAGAAGTTATTGAAGGGACTGTCTTTTTCTCATTGTATATTCATGGCTCCTTCATCATATATTAATTGACCATATATGCATGGGTTTATTTCTGGGCTCTCTATTCTGTTCCATTGATATATGGGCTGTTCTTGTGCCAGTACAATACTGTTTTGATTATTTTAGCTTTGTAGTATAGCTTGAAGTAAGGGTATATAGTATTCCCTGCTTTGTTCTTTCTCAAGATTGTTTTGGCTATTTGGTGTCTTTTGTGGTTCCATAAGAATTTTAGGATTACTTGCTCAAGTTCATTGAAAAATGTCATTAGTATTTTGATAGAGGTAGCATTGAATCTGTAAATTGCTTTGGGCATTTGTACATAAGCACATATGTGGGGTTTTCTATGTATAATATCATGTCCTCTGCAAATTGTGAAAGTTTAACTTATTCCTCAGCAATTTTGATGCTTTTATCTTTGGGCATTTGAACATAAGCATGAGCAATTTTTTTCTGGACACGTCTCTCCAGGTAAGGGAAATAAAGGAAAAATGAACAGGTGGTACACATCAAACTAAAAAGTTTCTGTACAGCAAAGGAGACCATTAACAGAAGACATGGCAACCTATTTTGATTGACAATATTAATTCTTCCTGTCCATGAGCATGGGATAGATTTCCATTTATTTTTGTCTTCTTCTATTTCTTTCATCAGTGTCTTGTAGTTTGCAGAGTATTGGCCTTTCACCATTTTGGTTAGGCTTATTCCTAGGTATTTTATTCATTTTGATATAATTGTAAATGTAATTGTTTTCCTGATTTCTCTTTCTGGTAGTTCATTGTTAATATATAGGAATGCAAATGATTTCTATGTATTAATTTTGTATCCTCCAATTTTGAAATCCAGTTATTAGTTTTTTGATGGAGTCTTTGGGGTTTTCTATGTATAATATCATGTCCTCTGCAAATTGTGAAAGTTTAACTTATTCCTCAGCAATTTTGATGCTTTTATCTTTTTATTTTATCAGATTGCTGTATCTAGGACTGCAGTACTACATTGCATAAAAGTGGTGAGAGTGGACATCCTTATCTTATTCCTGATGTTAGAGGGAAAGCTTTCAGCTTTTTGACATTGAGTGCGATGTTAGTTGTGGGTTTGTCATATATGGCCTTTATTATGTTGAGGTATATTCCTTCTATACCAATTTTGTTGAGAATTTTTATCATGAATGGATGTTGAATTTTGTTAAATGCTTTTTCAGCATCTTTTGAAATGATCATATGGTTTTTATTATTCCTTTTGTTAATTTGGTGTATCACATTGATAGATTTACAAATATTGTACCATCCTCGCAGCCCTGGAATAAATTCTACATGGTTGTGATGGATGATCCTTTGCTATGATTTTAATGTGATTGCTAATATTTTGTTGAGGATTTTTGCACCTATGTTCATCAGGGATATTGGTCTATAATTTTCTTTTTTTTGCAGTGTATTTCTCTGGTTTTGTTATTAGAGTGATGCTGGCCTCATAGAATGTGCTTGGAAATATTCCCTCCTCTTCTACTTTTTGGAATATTTTAAGAAGGGTGGGTATTAGTTGTTTAAATGTTTGGTAGAATTCAGCTGTGAAGTCATCTGGTTATGGAATTTTGTGCGTTAGGAGTTTTTTACTATAATTAGTCTGTTCAGATTTCCTGTTCCTTCCTGGGCCACTCTTGGAAGGTTGTACTTTTCTATGAATTTGTCCATTTATTCTAATTTATCCAATTTTTTGGTAAATAATTTTTCATAGAATTCTCTAATAATTCTTTGTATTTCTGTAGTGTCAGTTTTAATTTTTCCTTTATGTTTCTAAATTTGTTTGTATCTTCTCTCTTTTTTTATTGATAAGTCTGCTATGAGTTTTTCTATTTTGTTTATCTTCTCAAAGATGCAGCTCTTGGTTTCATTGACCTTTTTCTATTGTATTATTCTCCTCTATTTTATTTACTTCTGCACTAATGTTTATTATGTTCCTTCTACTAACTCTGGGTTTCACTTGTTTTTATTTTTCTAGTTTCTTTAGCTGTGAGTTTAGACTGTTTATTTGGGATTGTTCTGTTTCTTGAGGCAGGTCTGTATTTCTATGTACTTCCCTCTTAAGACCACTTTTGGGGGTCCCACAAATTTTGAACTGTTGTATTTTTGTTTTCATTTTTCTCCATGTATTGATTTATTTCTTCTTTGATTTGTTCATTGATCTATTGGTTATTTAGAAGCATGTTGTTTAGCCTGCATGTGTTCTGGGAGTTTTTTTTTGTTTGCTTGTTTTTTTCAGGTAATTTATTTCTAAATTCATATCATTGTGATCTGAAATGGTGCTTGATACAATTTCAATATTTTTTAACTTATTGAGGTTCTTCTTGTGGCCTAATATGTGATCTATTTTGGAGTACATTCCATGTGCCCTTGAGAAAAATGTCTAACCTGCCCCTTTTTGGTGGAATGTTCTATAGATATCTGTTAATTCCATTTGATCTAATGTATTGTTCAGTGCCTCTGTTTCCTTATTTATTTTCTATCTAGATGATCTGTCTATTTATGTAAGTGGGGTGTTAATGATTCCTAATGTCAAAATGGTGAAAGGCCAGTACTCTGCAAACTATAAGACACTGATGAAATAAATAGAAGAAGACAAAAATAAATGGAAATCTATCCCATACTCATGGACAGGAAAAATTAATATTGTCAAATGGCCATCCTGCCCAAAGCAATCCCTAATGCTGTCTATTTCCCCCTTTAGGTCTATTAGCATTTATTTTATGTATTTAGGTTCTCCTATGTTTGGTTTATAGATATTTATAATAGTTATATCCTCTTGTTGTACTGACTCCTTCATCATTATGTAATGCTCTTGTTTGTCTCCTGTTACTTTCTTTGTTTTGAAGTCTATTTTGTCTGATATAAGTACTACTACTACAGCTTTTTCTCTATTTTATTTGCATGAAATATCTTTTCTCCTCTCTTCATTTTCAGTCTATGAATCTCATTAGGTTTGAAATAAGTCTCTTGTAGGCAGCATATAGATTGCTCTTGTTTCTTTATCCATTCTGTCACCCTATGTGTTTTGATTGGTGCATTCAGCCCATTTACACTGAAGGTAGTTACTGATAGATGTGTACTTACTGTCATTTTATTAATTGTTTCCTGATGGTCTTTGTACTTCCCCTCTGATCCTTTCTTCCTCTCTTATACCCTTCTCTTGTTATTTGATAGTTTTCTTTGGTGTTGTGTTTGGATTTTCTTTTAACATTTTTTGTGTATGTATCATAGGTTTTAAGGTTGTGGTTACCATAAGGTTTCTTAAATATAGATCAGTCTATATTAAGTTGATGGTCACTTTATCTGAAACACAGTCTAAAAGTACTTATTTTTTATTCTTCTTCCTACTCCAAACTTTATGTAACAGATGTCATAATCTACATTTTTTTGTGTATTCCTTGATATATTTTGTTTCTAGTTGTTATTACTACATTTTGCATTCATTTTTTTAACCACTTACTTGCTTAGTAAGTAACTGGTCTACTACCTTTATTGCTGGTTACTTTCCACTGATGAAAAATATTTAGGCTTAAGAACATTTACATCTGAATAAGTCCACTTAACATATCCTGTAAGGCTTGTTTAGTGGTGGTGAATTGTTTTAACTTTCATTTATCTGAGAAACTTTTAATATCTCCTTCAATTCTAAATGATAACCTAGTTGGGTAGAGGATTTTTGGTTATAGGTTCTTCCATTTTGACACATGAAGTATTTCATGCCACTCTCTTCTGGCTTGTGAAGTTTCTGCTAAGAAATCTGCTGATAGTCTTATGGCATTTCCCTTATATGTAACTCTCTGCCTCTCTCTTGCTGCTTTTAAAGTTCTTTAATGTTTGCCATTTTAATTACTATATGTCTTGGTGTTGTCTTCCTGGGTTCCTTTTGTTATGAGCTCTCTTTGCTTCTAGGACCTGGGTGTCTATTTCTTTCCCCAGACTGGAGAAGTTTTCAGCAATTATTTCTGCAAAGAGACTCTCTACTCCTTTCTCTCTTATCCTTCTGGTACCCCTATTATGCAAATATTGTTTAATTTGGAGTTGTCACACAGCTCTCTTAGCATCCTCTCATTTTTAGAAACCTTTTTTTCCATTTCTCAGCTTTGTTGTCTTGTTCTCTAATTTCCATTTCATTGATTGTCTCCTCTACTTGCAGAACTGTATTATCCATTCCCTCCATTGTAAATTTCATTTTAGTTACTGTATTCTTCAGTTCTGGGTGGCTCTTTTCAGATTTTCTATCTCTTTAAGTTCTCACTGAGATTATCAATTTTTTTCTGCAGGTCAGTGACTATTTTTATGACTTTTACTTTGAATCTTTAACTAGAAGAATGTTAATCTCCATTTCATTTAGCCCTACTTTGGTGTCATATCCTATACTTTTGTTTGGAACATACTCTTCTGCCTCCTCATTTTGTCTGAGTTCCTGTGTTTCATCCTTTGTATTAAATAGATCAGCTACGCCTCCTGGTCTAGAAAGTAATGGCTTAATGAAAAGTCATCCTGCAGTGCCCAGAAGTTCAAGACTTTGCTCACCTGTGCCTGGTTCTTCTTTGCAGTGGAGCTGCAGTTGTTGTTGGTGGGCTGTGGGCAGGGCTGCCTTTCTATCTGTCTGTAGGCCATGGCTGATCTCTGTCAGCAGAGGCCAACAGCTCCCTCTGTACCCTTTGTGAGTCATGCAGCAGCACTTCTACAGGGATCATTGTGGGAGAGGCTACCCTCTGCAGGCTGGGCAGCAATGGTGCTGTTGCTTGGCCAGTGAAGTGGGTAGGGCAGGTGCAAAGGGGAGTGCTGCCAAGGGGCTGAGATCCCAGGGAGGGAGAGGGAGCATTTGGAGCTGGTTCCCACAGTGGGGCTTAGAGAAGGCCAGGAAAACTGGGAAAGACTCCCTTTTCCTGCCAGGCAGCAAAGTCTCCCTCCTCTTTCCAGGCAGCAAACCACTGCTGGGAAAAGCAGGATAGGTGCACAGGGAAGCACACCATGGGACTGAGCTGCCAGCTAGGGGGATGGAGTACTTGGGGTTGGCTTCTGTGAGTGCCCAACCAGTGGGGCTGAGGAAATGCTAGGGAAACATCATCCACCTGCCCTTTCTCCTCTAGAGAGAGCTCTCTCCAACCCCCACCCCTCTGACAGCTTTCTCACTGCTGGCAACTCTTTTAAATTGCCACCACTTTGTCAGGTCTCAGTGAATCCAATGGTGTGTGCCTATTCTCTACAAGCAACAGGAGTCTCAGCCTCCCAGAGTGTTTCAACTCTCCCTAGTTTCCAGCCCTATTAATCACAAAGTCCAATGCAATATGGACTCATGTTCCCAAAGCAGATCTCCAGGGCCAGATGTGCAGGATTCTTGAGCACTTGTCTACTCCCGGCACTGTTCCCCTCCCTCCCACTTGTGGGTCAGATGGGGGAAGAACTTGGGTCTTGATCAATCATGGCTCTGCCACTTTACCCTTCTCTGTGTGTTCTTCTCTTCTTCATCAGGTATAGATGGTTTGTTATGCAGTCTTCAAGTTGTTTTCAGGGTTAGTTGTAGTTGCTATAGTTGTTTCCTTGGTGTGAAAGTATTTGGAGGGAAAAAGAGCCCCAATAAATTCAAAAAGATTGAAATTGTACCAACCAGTTTCTGAGACCACGAAGGTATGAAACTAGAAATAAATTATGCAAAGAAAATGAAAATGAAAATTCACAACATGCTCCTAAATAACTAATGGATCAATGACCAAATAAAAACAGAGATCAAGCAATATATGTTGAGAAATGACAACAATAATTCAACACCGCAAAATATGTGGGATGCAGCGAAGGCTGTGCTGAGAGGAAAGTATATTGCAATACAGGCCTACCTCAGGAAAGAAGAAAAATCCCATATAAGCAGTCTAAACTCACAATTAAAGAAACTAGAAAAGAAGAACAAAGGAGACCCAAAGTCAGTAGAAGGAGGGACATAATAAAGATTAGAGCAGAAATAAATAAAATCAAGAAGAATAAAACAATAGAAAGAATCAATGAAAGAAAGAGCTGGTTATTCAAGAAAATAAACAAAATAGATAAACCCTTAGCCAGACTTATCAAGAAAAAAAGAGTCTACACACATAAACGGAATCAGAAATAAGAAAGGAAAAATCACTATGGACACCACAGAAATACAAGGAATTATTAGAGAATACTATGAAGAATTATATGTTAACAAACTGGATAACCTAGAAGAAATGGACAACTTTCTAGAAAAATACAACCTTCCAAGAATGACCCAGAAAGAAACAAAAAATCTGAACAGATCAATTACCAGCAATGAAATTTAACTGGGAATCAAAAAACTACCTAAGAAAAAAAAACCTGGACCAGATGGCTTCACCACTGAATTTTATCAAACATTTAGTGGAAACCTAAAGTCCAACCTCCTTAAAGTTTTCCAAAGTGTAGAAGAAGAGAGAATACTTCCAAAATCATTCTATGAGGCCAGCATCACTCTAATGCCAAAACTAGGCAAAAACACTACAAAAAAATCAAATTACAGACCAATATCCCTGAACATAGATGCAAAAATACTCAACAAAATATTAGCAAACTGAATTCAAAAATACATCAAAAATATCATCCATCATGATCAAGTGGGATTTATTCCAGGGATGTAAGGATGGTACAACATTCAAAAATCCATCAACATCATCCACCACATCAATAAAAAGGACAAAATCTACATGATCATCTCCATAGATGCTGAAAAAACATTTGACAAAATTCAACATCCATTCATGATAAAAACTCTCAACAAAATGGGTATAGAGGCAAGTACCTCAACATAATAGAGGCCATATATGACAAACCCACAGCCAACATTATACTTAACAGTGAGAAGCTGAAAGCTTTTCCTTTAAGATTGGGAACAAGACAAGGATGCCCACTCTCCCCACTTCTATTCAACATAGTACTGGAGGTCCTAGTCATGGTGATCAGACAACACAAAGAAATAAAAGGCATCCATATTGGCAAGGAAGAAGTTAAACTGTCCCCATTTGCAGATGACATGATATTGTACATAAAAAACCCTAAAGAATCCACTCTAAAACTACTAGATCTAATATCTGAATTCAGCAAAGTTACAGGATACAAAATTAATACACAGAAATCTGTGGCATTTCTATACACTAACAATGAACTAGCAGAAAGGGAAATCAGGAAAACAATTTCATTCACAGTTGCATCAAAAAGAATAAAATACCTAGGAATAAACCTAACCAAGGAAGTGAAAGACCTATACTCTGAAAACTACAAGACACTCTTAAGAGAAATTTAAAAAGATACCAATAAATGGAAACACATCCTGTGCTCATGAATAGGAAGAATTAATATTGGTCAAAATGGCCATCCTGCCTAAAGCAATCTACAGATTCAATGCAATTCCTATCAAAATACCAACAGCATTCTTCAATGAACTAGAGAAAATCATTCTAAAATTCATATGGAACAACAAAAGACCCTGAATAGCCAAAACAATCCTGAGAAGGAAGAATAAAGTTGGGGGGATTATGCTCCCCAACTTAAAGCTCTACTACAAAGTAATCAAGACAATTTGGTACTGGTACAAGAAAAACCCCATAGACCAATGCAACAGACTAGAGAGCCCTGATATAAACGCAACCATATATGGTCAATTAATATATTATAAAAGAGCCACGGACATACAATGGGGAAATGACAGCCTCTTCAATAACTGGTGTTGGCAAAACTGGACAGCTACATGTAAGAGAATGAAACTGCATTATTGTCTAAGCCCATACACAAAAGTAAACTCAAAATTAATCAAAAACCTGAATGTAAGTCATGAAACCATAAAACTCTTAGAAGATAACATAGGCAAAAATCTTCTGAATATAAGCATGAGCAACTTTTTTCTGAACACATCTCCTTGAGCAAGGAAAACAAAAGCAAAAGTTTCTGTACAGCAAAGGACACTATCAGCAGAACAAAAAGGTATCCTATAGTATGGGAGAATATATTTGTAAATAACATATCTGACAAGGGGTTAACATTCAAAATATATAAAGAACTCACATGCCTCAACACCCAAAAAGCAAATTACCAGATTAAAAAATGGGCAGAGGATATGAAGAGACAGTTCTCCAAAGAAGGAACTCAGATGGTCAACAGACACATGAGAAGATGCTCTACATCACTAATCATCAGGGAAATGCAAATTAAAAACACAATGAGATATCACTTCATGTGAGTAAGGATGGCCAGCATTGAAAAGACTAAGAACACCAAATGCTGGTGAGGAGGCGGAGAAAGGGGAAACCTCCTACACTGCTGGTGGGAATGTAAACTAGTTCAATCATGTGGAAAGCAATATGGAGGTTTCTCAAAAAACTAAAAATAGAAATACCATTTGACCTGTGAATCCCACTCCTTAAAATTTACTCAAAGAATACAAGTTCTCAGATTCAAAAAGACATATGCACCCCTATGTTTATCACAGCACTATTTACAATAGTGAAGATATGGACGCAATCTAAGTGTCCATCAGCAGATGAATGGATAAAGAAGGTGTGGTACATATACACAATGGGAATACTATTCAGCCATAAGAAAGAAACAAATCCTGCCATTTGCAACAACATGGATTGACCTGGAGGATATTATGCTCAGTGAATAAGCCAGGCAGAGAAAGACAAATGTCAAATGATTTCCCTCATTTGTGGAGTATAACAATGAAGCAAAACTGAAGGAACAAAATCGCAGCAGACTCAGAGACTCCAAGAAGGGACTAGTGGTTACCAAAGGGGAGGGGTGTGGGAAGGCAGGAGGGGAGGGAGGGAGAAGGGGATTGAGGGGTATTATTATTAGTACACATGGCGTGGGGGATCACAGAGAACAGTGTAGCACAGAGAAGGCAAATAGTGAATCTGTGGCATCTTACTATACTGATGGACAGTGACTGCACTGGAGTATGAGTTGGGACTTGATCATATGGGTAAATGTAGTTACCACATTGTTTTTTCATGTGAAACCTTCATGAGAGAGTATATCAATAATATCTTAAAAAATAAAAAATAAATAAATAAATGAATGAAATTAAATGTCTTTTAAATGAACCTTAAAAAAAGAAAGTATGTGGAGGAGGTTTCTGCTTTGCCTTCCTACTCCACCATCTTTTCCCATGCCTACCTGAACATCTATATGCACCTTGATATTTTTAATGAGACCTTGTAAAGGAAAGATGGATTGACAACTGACCAGTTTGCAGTCTACTCTTTTAAGAGCAACTCCATATGTCTGCCACCTGTAATCCATAATAAGTAGTAGCGATTATCTTGGAGTCCCATAGAATTGGAAAAGCAAACTACTACTTACCAAAGAACAGGAAAGACTCCAGGACTCTTTCAAGCTTCTTCCATTAAATTTATAAAGTGCTCTAGACCAGAAAATGGGAGCCAACACTGTGGAAGAAATAAGATTAAATGTATTACCTCTCTCTCAAGCCTACTATTTATGATGGTGTCAAGGTAGCTTCCCAATGCTGTGATTTTTATCCAGAAAATTGATACCAACACTGTTCGTTTCATGCCCTCTCCCCTGCCCTACTCCATTTGATCATTATTGCTTACCAAGAATTCTAAAAGCCTTAAAACTGGATTTCTTGTTCCACACTTGTCGTTAGTGCTTGGTACCACAGCCACAGTAAAATAGTGAAAATATTAAGTATTAATATTGAAAATATTAAATAAATTTAATCATGGTATATCTGTTTAAAAGATCACAGCTCTTCAAGTGTACTAGAAAAAAGAGCAAAATCTTAAGCAGGGCCTAGGTCTACAAGGTCTAATCCCCAGAATTTTTAGGTCAGTTTTATATTTACTTGTAGAATAATTACAAATACAGAGTTCCCATATGCCCTAAAACATGTTTTCCTTATTATTTTTTATTAGTATTTTATATTTGTTATAACTGATGAACAAATACTAATATATATGTTACTAACTAAAATCCATACTTTATTCTTATTTCCTTAATTTTTGCCTCCTGTCCTTTGCTGCTGCAGGATCTCATCCAGAATAACACATTAAACTTATTCATCATGTCTCTGCATGCTCTTCTTGGGTGTGACAGCTTGTCAGACTTCCCTTATTTTTGATGATCTTGACAGTTTTTAAGGTGTACTGGTCAAGCATTTTGTAGACTGTCTCTCACCTTGGATTTATCTGATGCTTTTCTCATGATTATTCTGGGGTTATGGGTTTTGGAAAGGAATACCATAGAGGTAAAGTTCCATTTCATCACATGATATCAATGTTTATGTACTAGTAACATGACTTATCATTGTTGATACTGATTTTCATCACCTGGTTCCAGCATTATTTTTTCCCATTCTTCATTTCACCCTCAAAATTGTAGCCACACTGGCCTTCTATAATCCCTCAGGCTCATCATGGTTCCTTCAGAACTACTCCTCCCTCTGCCTGTAATACTCACTTCTCACCTCCACTCTCCAATCTCACACGATTAGCACCTACTCATACTTCAGATCTCTGCACAAAGCACTTTCTCAGCAAATACTTCTTAGAAATCCCCCAGTTCAAATCAGGCTTTGTTTTTTTCCCCACTTTTGTAGAATTATGTTCCTTTCATTTACCACACTTACATGCCACTAAACTATAAACTCCGTGTGAGGAAAGATGTTTTGAGTTTGTTTGTTTTATACCAAAGTGAGTATCCCTGATACTTAATGAAGTGCTTGGCACACAATGTGTGCTCCACAAATAGTTACTTAGTAAAATATTAATGAAACAAGATAATTTAAACATTTTCAGATTTAACTAATAGGAGAAACATTCAGTAAGTCCCTAGTCAATATCTATAGCAGACACATACCATGTCACAGTTCCTTAGCCCCACTGATTTTAATGCAGTTTTGTGAGTTTCATGCACCCTTGCTGGACCATGAGGAGCCATATCTGGAGCTGAAGGAGAGGGAAATATACAACCCAGAGACACTAGACTTGAAGTAGATTGACATTTCCTTCACTTAGGTTACCTGGGTTAACATTCCAAATGAATTACTCAAACCTAATTCTTAATCTCAGGGTTTCTTTTCAGGATAACTGAGACAACATCCATATGTCCAGGTCATCTTAGAAATCAAAACAGAAGAGAATCTTGGAGTATCTATTAAAATATTAAATATGTATATCCATGGACACAGCTTTCTCAGTCTTAAGAATCTGTCTTACAGAAGTAAGAGCATGAGTATGTAGGATATATGTTTAAGAGTTCTTGTTGTAAAATTATTTTAAAAAAATCACAAAACCTGGAAACAAGCTGCACATGCAGAAAGAGAATATTTAAAAATAATTATGCATTCATAAAATTGAATGTCCTATAGCTATTTAAAAACAATAAATTAAATTTGAATTTATTAATCAGGGAAGATATTACTTCAAGTGAAAAAAAATTTATCAATGGATGTGTAAAATATGATTTCATTTTTTTAAAAAAGTTAATTTACCTACATATGTGTGTTTATATTTCTACAAGGAGATAAACATATGGGGGAATAAATATCACTTTATATCAGGTATCTCAGAAGGGCAATGTTGTAAGGAAGGGAGATTTTTCCCCTTTTTATATCTTTTTTTTATTTATACAAGTGATATGGAATATTTGTGTAATAGAGGGATTTTTTTAAAGTGGAGATGAAATTAAAGAAAAAAGAAAATCAAGAAACATAAAGGTAGTAGTTTACAGAATAAAAAAATTGCACAAATATCTGATTTCTAAGACTAGAATGAAAAAGGATTTGGGAGATACTTCACATGGATTAAATGTGAGCCAGAAATCAGTATTCCTTCTTCAAAAACGAGTATTAAGGTTAGATAACATATTAAAGGCATGTCAATTTAGCTTCTAAAGTAAAAAGAAATAGGGAAAACATTAAAATGATAGTAATAAATAACAATCAGATTTGAAAAATTTGCACTTATTAGGAAGAGATCTTCAAACCTTCTAAGGTCTGAAGAATAAAGCATGATGAGGATCAAATGCTCAGCATATCCAACATATGAATGAAAATAAAGGGATATGAATGAAGAAACAAATAAATGAACCAAAAAAGAGCTTGTATTGCCTATACTAAACATTTTTGAGGTTAGTAGTGGATTGAATTTTATGACTTACTTTTAAACCAAAGCAACACTAACAAAAGCTGGCAATGACAGCAGTGGCTGGCCCGCCTTACTTCACCTGAGGCCACATTTTTTCAGTCTTGCCTACTAGGCATATGGAACCCTGCCTTTCATACATGCATGGCAACCTCAAAATGAAGAGTTGACATCCTGTGATCAGTGTCACTTACTTTTAAGAAAGAAAAAAGGGAAAAATAGAAACAAACTAAAATTATTATATATATAAGGTGGAGATGGTTGAAAGAGAATTAGATACATAGGAGAGAAGTGAGAATTCTATGAATACTATTTTATTTATAGACTTTTGGCCCATGTAAATCTTTTTACAAAATCAAAACATAAGTTTAATAAAAACTTAAACCCCAAAATTCAAAGAAAATAAATCTAACTATGTACTCAAGTGAATAACCTAATCATGCAGAAAATGTTATTCCCAGTAACTTTTGAATACAATACTCTGGCTATAACTGCTGAGTGGGATATATTCTAAAAAAAAAGCAGCAACTCAAGAGAAATCTTTAACTTAATTTAGATACAATATTGGTATTATAATTTAGAAACCATTTTATGTATATTATACAAAAATTAAATATATTAATGCTATTAGGTACCAAAACTTTCAGCATATTATATATATGTAGGTCATATATATAATAATCCAAAAAGAAACACAATATAAAAATTGAAATGGAAATAGTAATTGCAATTCAACACATATGTACACACATGCACAAGCATACAAATGCTCTAGCTATTCAACTGAAGTCATACAAGTAATGACATTCCTGTAGCAATGAGTGTAATAGCCCAGATCTTGATCCTGGGTTCCTTGGAACAATGGTTGATTTCAGATCTAGGACAAGGAAAGTACAAGGTGAGCCTAAGACATTTTATTATGCCAGAAAGCAAGGAAATGTTAAAAACCGAATGGGACTTTGATTAAACATGGTTTGAAAACAAAGCAGCTTTTAGAAAAAGGTATTTGAGGACAACTGAAAAAATTTGAATATAGATTGGATATTATTGCTAATTTGCTAATGATATTGTACATATGTAGGAGAATATCTTATTTTTAGAACTTATGCTGAATATTCAAGGATGGAATGTTATAATACAGGTGACTTACATTTAAATGATTCAGAGATTAATAATATGATACACATATAATTGTGTACAAAATATACACACAAATATAAACAAAACAAACATAGCAAAAAATAGTATTTATAATTTTTGAAGGCAAATGGTGGATACATATGTAATCATTGTACTAGTCTTCCAATTTTTCAGTATGTTTGAAATTTCTATATTTAAATGATGGAAAAAACATGCCAATGAATATCTAACAGTGCAAAGAACAGGAAATGGAGCTGACATTCTGCCTAAGGTATATTTTAGTGTTCTGATTTTATGGTAACAGAAAAGGGGACTGGGAATGGTGGTTATAGAGAATAAAAGAAAAATGGAGGGATTAAAAAACAGCTTCGTATAAGTCAATATCATAACAGCTTGCTCATTAGATTAGTGTGATTACTTCTTTATTAGGCCTTATTTGAGCTGTCATCTGGTATCAATTAGGTCAGTTATAGTCTGTCAGGTCTACCGGAGGGAAATGGAGCAAGGTCCATCATGGCGTGAGGATGGCATAATTAAAGCAATGGAAATAATGGCCACTCTTCATTTAACCCTCATCCAACCAGCCAAGCCCATATTGGCCTTCCACTCATGTTGAATGCTAAAGATGTGGAATGAGAGAAAAGATACTGCCAAAACAGAATTTTAAAAACCTCATTTCAATCATAAAATCAAATCAAATCATTAGTGAGGTGATGAGTTACAAATAAAATATACTGAAACTATAACACTGTATAAACTAAAGAAGAGGCACAATTCATTTATAAATTTGTCTCTTAATGATTTAATTCTATTCATGTGTGTATATGTTATGTCATATATATACATATATATATGTTGTTGATGTATATCAACGAAAAAAAAGGGAAATAAAGATGAGTCTGAGAATTATTTTACTAGAGTGCAAAAAAAGTCTAAAACTAAAGGAAGAGCATTTTAAGCAGACATGAATTGAATTGAGCATATAGCTCCCTTGAGCCTTGAAGTATCTTAGCAAAACCTTGAGACCAAAATTATGACTGTGTTGAAAATTTTTCCAAAGTAATTTTAAATCACGTCAATTTCATTCAATTTCAGCTTAGCTGTGAAGGTAACAGAGGAAATAAGAAATATACAGAAATCCCTCATACCAGTTAGGATAGCCAACGTCCAAAAGACAAACAACAACATATGTCGGTGAGGATGTGGAGAAAGGGGAACCCTCCTACACTGCTGGTGGGAATGTAAACTAGTTCAACTATTATGGAAAGCAGTATGGAGGTTCCTCAAAAAACTCAAAATAGAAATACATTTGACCCAGGAATTCCACTCCTAAGACTTTATACCCTAAGAATGCAAGAGCCCAGTTTCAAAAAGACAAATGCACCCCTACGTTTATCACAGCACTATTTACAATAGCCAGGAAATGGAAGCAACCTAAGTGTCCATCAGTAGATGAATGGATAAAGAAGATGTGGTACATATACACTATTGAATATTATTCAGCCGTAAGAAGAAAGCAAATCCTACCATTTGCAACAACATGGATGGAGTTGGAGGGTATTATGCTCAGTGAAATAAGCCAGGCAGAGAAAGACAAGTACCAAATGATTTCCCTTATCTGTGGAATATAAGAACAAGCAAAACCTGAAGGAACAAAACAGCAGCAGATGCACAGAACCCAAGAATGGACTTATAGTTACCAAAGGGGAAGGGAGGGAGAAGGGGAATAAGTGGCATTACTATTAGTGGACATAATGTGTTTGGGGTGGTACGGGGCAGGCACTATAGCACAGAGAAGACAAGTAGTGACTCTATAGCATCTGACTATGCTGATGGACAGTGACTGTAATGGGGTATGTGGGGGGGGACTTAATAATGGGGGGAATCTAGTAACCACAGTGTTGCTCATTTAATTGTATATTAATGATACCAAAATAAAAAATAAAATAATTTTTAAAAAACCTTACAGCAAAAAAAACAAAAAACAAAAATAACCCCCATATCTTCCTTTAGTCTCCCTGTATATTTTAGTTACTTTTTCAAAATGACTAGTCTTTTTTCAACTTTGTTATAAACATTTATATACTAACTGCTTTTGAGTCTTCATTTTCCTGTGAAGAATCCCATGTATAAAAATATTAAATAAACTGTTTTTCTCTTATTAAAAAAAAAAGAAATATACAGAAATCCAATTTAGTTTAAGCATTAAAATGTTGGAAAATAGCAGGAATAAGGTTGGGGTAATTATTCTAAAAAATTTAAACTATGGTGAAATTCCATTTATATACCCCTGATAAATAATGAGGTGTTCGGGCCATGGATACATGGATTATAAACTTTTAATAAATCTTAGCTGTATTAGTATTTAAAGAAGTTTAAAGTGACTTAATTATTACTCAAACTATATAATCCTTTCATGATTCCGAAAAATGTGACTTTAGAGTTCTACATATACAGATTGAGCTGAATAGAACATTGTCATACACTAGCGATTTGCTTTTCCAACAAAAGAGCTGATAAGAACTTGGCCTTTTTTCTTCTTTCATAACAATAGGATACAAAGGTGGGAATGTGAAGGGAGGGAGCACACTGTTTATTTGAGTTTCACTGGTCATCTGGGTTACAAATTAATGATGTCTATCTGAGTGAAGACACAAAAGTCTAATCTGTTCTCTGACACTGGTGCTGCCATGAAAGTAACTCTTGGACCTGTTTTGGACAAGTAATTTAATCTTTCTGGGCCTCAGTTTTGTCATTTATGAAATGCACAGAGCATATATTACTGTGTGGCACCTAAACTATTACTCAGCTTTAAACTGTGTACCTTTATGACATAATTCCCCTCTCTAAGGTCGTTCACCCTTAACAGGAAGGAATTAGATAGGCAGGTGCCACAGAAAGCAAAAGTAGTATCAGATTGTTACACACATTCCTCCTCCTTTTTCCTTTCCTTCTTTTCCTTCCTTCTCTTTTTATAAGTCAGGTACTATTTGTTGTTTATCTGATAAAATTACCTACAATGTAGGATATTATGGTAATTATAATATCCCATCAAATTTGCTAGCTTGTCACAGAATTTTCTGGTCGTATTTCTCATATTAATTTCCTAAATTTCTTACCATCAGTATGTATCAACCAATGGCATCATTGCACTAATAACCTCCTTATTAGTTCTAGCTCAAATGTTGTTATTGCTATAATAAGCTATTCCTTACAATTCATGTTCTGATAGGGTTCCTTCGATTATTCTAAAGTTCTGATAAAATATGCTTAAATCTTAAAACCTGAAGAAGCTATTAGTGTTAGATGCAAGATGAAAGATGTATCTAGCTTAGTTTTAAACATCTATTCTTTGTTCATATAGTAATTTCCCTGTTTACTCTGCCAAATAATAGTAATAGAAGAAAGCTTTAACTTCATGTTTTTGGGAAAAATTAGACAATAGCCAATATTATCACCTCAACTCCGACTTTATGGCAAAAACACTAAACTATCCAGTCTCTGGCACTCTTCCACAACTTTTCATCCAGAATTTGATGGGCAGTAAGTAGCTTTCCTTTGCCTTCCTGGGGGAGGCCAGCTCACCAGGGCTCCCTGTAAGTCTAACAGAACATGGACAAGTTGATCTGCATCCCACTGCCTGCCACTGGGGCTATATGAAAATGCAGCCTCACTAATAGAGGCACAATATGCAAGATGCCAGTGCATCTCTGTGATTTACAATATGTCTAATGTGCAAGCCCAATGAAGAGGTTTGTTGTCTATCATAAAACCAGATGGATGTAAGCAGTGATTAGAAGTAATTAACTCTGTTCAGCACTAAATAACTTTCCATCATTAATGTACATTTTTCCACCTCATTAGAGGTACAGAGGAGAGCATGAGGTAAGGAGCACTCAATTTGAATTTCAGAAATGCATATGTTTGGAGGAAAAAAACACAAATTTGCAAGGAAAACAGAATACATGTTAATAGAAGCCTTGTTTTGAAGCCATTTTTGTGCCCTCAGTACTGGCATGGACATACCCTCAATTTCACCAGTCATCCACTGGGCCTTAGGTAAATAGGAAAGGCATGAAGTTAAGGTCTGATAAAAACAAAACAACACATGAAGTTATTAAAAAAACAAGTGATAATGGACATAAATTTTCTTCTGTTTTGCTTCTAGTATAATAACAGTGTGCTTTCAATTACTGGTAATGTCATTTAAAAGGATAAGTTTAGAAAATATCATTATTGATATCTAGGATACATTTGAAGAATTTCAGCTGGAGGCATCAAAAAAGGGGCTGAATCTGTCTTTACAGACTTGGAGAATGTAAATAGCATTTCTGTAATTTGACAAACCTATTAAATAGAAAAGTTTTGCTAATTGATAACATTAATTAAAAAATAATCTATATCTCTTCCCTCAAAATATAAAAACCTTTAAAAGTTCCCTGACTTTTTAAAATGTTGTAGGAATTGTTCTAGGTTACATGCTTATAATGTAATATTAAATGAATAAAGCAGATATACAATGATATCAAATTTATTTTAAAAAACTCAGGAAAAGCATTAGCAATAAATAAACTAAATTAGTACTAATGAATATTCTTGGTAACAGAATATTGCATAATTTTTGCACTTTATTATTCCTATTAGTATTTCCCAACTTTTCTGTAATGTCCATTTATTTCTGACCTTGCTCCCCAAAGGACTGGATATAGTTAAAAAGTAAAAATAATTGAGTTAACAGGTGTTTTGTGTGTATATAAATGAATACAAAGAAGTAGTAGTGTAGTAGTACAGAATGGTGAAGAACCTGTGATTTGTGTATATTTATTTCCCTTTGAGAACTACGAATAGTAATACTTTCTGCTTATCAAAGTCAGTGATATTTTTCTTCTTAAAATGTATTTTTCTTGAATGATACTAACAGCCAGCGTGTACAGTACTTGCTCTTTGACTGGTATTGTTCT
Source organism: Manis javanica (assembly GCF_040802235.1). NCBI lineage: Eukaryota > Metazoa > Chordata > Mammalia > Pholidota > Manidae > Manis > Manis javanica. The sequence goes on from NC_133160.1 coordinate 110,035,431, forward strand.
AATTCATTTACAGGTAATGACTCATTTAATCCTCACTCAATAATCCTATGAGGCATGGATTTATAATATAATTAAAATATAATTATAAATAATCCCACCATGGTTCATTTAAGGCTACCAACAATTTATCAGATTGCAAAATTCCTGAAAATGTAATCTTAAACTCCGGCACATCACCGTTTATTAAAGCCCTAAATGCATGTTTTGCAGAGTTGGGCACTCCATGAATAAACAGAAACATCAACAGTTCTGTTTCTAAAATGATGCCATCAGGATGTATATTGTGGTGGATACCACTGATGGTCTCCCAATACCCACCCCATATTTTCTGTGCCTATCAGCATAAGACTTATGATAAGGAATAGCATTATTATAGCAATAATAACACTTGAGCTAGAACTAATAAGGGGGTTATTAGTGCAATGATGTCATTGGTTGATATATGTTGATGATATTTCTCAGTTTTGCATCTTGTCTACTGCTTCTCCCACCCAGAGGGCTCATTCAGACGCATCTACTCTGGTGAATAGTACCTTCACCTGGTACTATTATTAATCAAAAAATGGGCATGCAACTTAAGCTGGCCTGAATAGACTAAAGAGAAGAATATATATTGCATATATTCCATACTTTGGGACGCATTATCTAATGCTCCTATTGTTTTTGAACAGAGAAGCCTGTAATGACTTGTGTGGTGGATAAAGAAAAGTCATCTTGAAACCAGGAGTGGAACCAGATTTAGGATAAGGCTAAGGGAAGCAAAGAAAAGCAAGATAATATGATAATCTTGATGACATCCTGAAGCCACTCATCTACACTAAATCTCAGTTGGAGTTTTCTTTTATTTGGAGCCAAAGCATCTCACCTAATATATGCTTAAACTTAGACAATTAAACAATAAATTGTCTGATGCACCTAGCTCATGAGCTCAAGCCAGGCTCATTTATTTGTATATAAATCCTTAGAGCTCACTACAAAAATTTACATTTTCTGGGTTTGGTGCCAAAGGGTCTTATGAAGAAAGCATTAAGCGAAGTGGAGATGGATGAAAAAGAGCATTAGCCTCCTTGCCCTCAGCCAGAGTCATATAGAGGAGAGTTAACATGAAAAATACTTTTAAAGGAGGAAAAAAATGCTAAGGGACGGCGGGAAGTTAATTCTTGCATAAGAAATTCTGTCTGTGAAGATGAGCAATTGGAACTAGGTGGTGTTAGTTACTGCAAGCATCAAAAACAAGTGGAGAAGTGAGGAATAAAAGGAGTTCTGTGCACTGAATCACACGTAATTTTAACCATATTAATAAATCAGAGTCTACGTTTTAATCTCATGAGGTTTGGTACATAAAATAAAGCCTTATAAAAACTAAAACAAAAGCTGGCTTTCCTTACCATAGTGTGCATAAATGGGATGGTTTATGCTGATAAAATTTCAAATATTAATTTTAGAAAAGGGCTTTTGCAAATATGAATTTACAAATAATTTAAATGGTAGTCAAGACTGTTAAAGTAGATAAATAGCCAGACATGTACAGGGAGGGGGACTTTGGCCAGTGTTTACATTTGGCTAGCTGTTTGCTTACGTTCTACATATTCCTAGTTCTTGCAGGATTAGGGGAATAAGAATACAGGCCAAACTGGTTCCAACATGGAGAAGAAGTTGACCCCAACTTCACCCCAAAATACATTATACACTCATCAACATTGTAAATATCACACTGCTGTGATTAACATAGTAAAAATCACACCTCCCAGAGTCAAGACAGGTCCAGTGAGAACCAAATAAAGCCAAAACTCCCCCTGCCCAACCTGAAAGTGGAGTGAGCGTGAACTCCAAGAAAGGCCACACCTTTGCCCTATGAAGCCTAATCCCACTTAGTGAATACTCATCTCTTATGTAAAAAAGGCTCCCTAGCATCTCCTCAGTGCAACTCCCACTGGGTCTGCCTGTGCCCAACTCTCAGAGGTGTATTTTGCCTTTCTCTAATCTCTTATTCTCCGATATAAACTCTGAATGCTCAGCTGCTTTTTGCATCCATTCTTGAAATCTTTCTTGCAAGGAGACCTCCACTAACAAGTCTACATTGTACTCTCAAATCATTAGATTAGCACGCATATTAGTATCCTAAGAAAAGCTAAATCTGCCACAAATCACATCCATAGATCACTTTATCATCTACATTTCTGACCCATATATACTTGCTTGCTTGTGAATATTTCTAGCATACAACTGAATAACTGAACCCCAAAGCTCTTACATCACTGATATTCCTATCTGGCCTACAAATCAGGTGTCTTCTGTGGTTTTGGAAGTTGATGAAATTAATTTATTAGTTTGATTCAATACCTCTGTAATTTGATAATAATTAACCAGTATACTTTTTTTAGTACTTTGAAATCAATGTAGAAGTGTCTAGTTTATGTGTAGAGTACCGTATATGGTGTTATAAAGAAAGAAGAAAATAATATATGATATGATCTTTGTCCCAAGTAATATAAAATTTAATTCTGAAGATAAAATTAAGACTTACAAACAAATGCAAACATTACAAAACACTATACAAATTATAATATTGAAGAAAGACAGAAATTCCTTGTCTTACCCAGAATTCATTCTATAATAAACTTCACCTTTACAACCCAGGAAGCAAACAGAAAAAGCTTTTACCACATTGTACATTTGAAGGCCTTTATAGTAAGGGAAGCCTATTTTTATAATATCCTAACAAATTAGGCTACATGATTCAAGCAACTGATTTAAAAGTAACAAAATAGACGTTGGGAGAAATAATAGCCCAGAGGGAAAAAAAGAGAAAGAAAATCTTTAATAATAGGGGAAAACTCCTGCACATTTCAGTAACTTTTAAAAGCACTTTGTTTTACTAATAAAAATTATTATTTCCATAATGAGACTCTGAATCATCAAGACAGTGTGAAATTAGAATAATCTGCTTAAGATTGCAAAGAGGCATGTAAAATTACCTTTGAAAATATTTCATTCAAAATAGTTAAGTTGTAGGGCTTATGACAGGGAATTTGCTACCCATAATTTCTTATGTTCCCAGTATTTTAGATAGCACAAGTTTCACTGAACAATTTTGTTCTAGAAAATTCCAGGGAGACACCTGGTATTGGCAGTCTATTTATGCTTATAAGAACAGCACTCATGAGTAAAAAAAATGTTGACATTTCTTACTAGAGTATTTTCCAAGATGAAGTATTTATAAACTCACACCTTTGAAGAAGTTTACCAAGTGGTGATAAGATTGTCAATCCTAGACCCATTAAAATGGACGGCATTCCAAGGAATTTTACCTCCCTTCTTCTGTTTTTCTGCAAAGTGAGCTATTCAGGCATTGCATCTTCCGAAATTTTCCTCGCCTCTTTCAGGGAAGCATATTGGGGCAGAGCTTGCCAGCTGTCTGCTCCCTTTGCCTTCTGCTGCCATTATCCTGAGGTACCGCCCCACCTTCTGGCCTTCCAGCTTGTTGGGGGTGGGGAATAGGGAGGAGAACAGAACTCTTCCAGCCTGACATGCGTAACACAATGAAAAGAGCAGAAGCATAGATGTCTATACATATATTTCTCCCTCTGTACATATAGACACACATAGATTGATAGTGTGTGTGTGTGCATGTATATGCATGTGAATCCACATGCCCAGTGCCAAAATATCTCTATATGTATATATACACAGTATATATTCCATATGCTCTTTCTTTCTGCAGCACACATATGCAGCTGGGAATAACTACTGTGAAAAAAAATTACATACTTAACCAAATATCAAGCAGAAACAAGAATATATGGAATTTAGCTATTACAAATTCTTCTCATCTGCTGCATGCCTTTATTAAAACATGCTCATACAGCTTAAGAAAATATCTAGCATTTCATACTGCATGAATATAAAAAGACCTCCTTTTCCTAAATCTCATGTTTTATACTGTGCAGCCAACACCATAAGAGCTGGTCCTGAATTGACAACTAACATAATCAAAAGGTTTAAAGGAGCACAAGAAACACCTAATGCTTTATATGGTGGTTGCATCGATGCTGAAATGAGCAAAAGCATAGTATAGTGTGAGCTGCTAAACAGATGAGAGGATTCAATGTTATATAATGTGTGTAATGATTACTATGCTCAAGTCACTGCACAAAAGCCCTTGGCACCTACTGTGTCATTTAATCCTCAGCATGCCCTTGTGTTTGGCATCTCTACTCACCATTTTACAGATAAGAAAAGTGGGCATTAGAAAGAGTAAATAATGTGTCTGTCTCCAGAGCCTGCCTTAACTACCATTATAGGCTGCCTCTTGCCCAGGGTAAATTAAAACATCTCACAAATACAAAAGCATGTGATGCATATAGGAATAGAGAAGCATACGATACTTATCTGTGTGGTGGAAGTTAAACTCTCCTTTCAGATTCTTTTATATCATTACTTTACTGTAAGCAATTAATAAATTTCATGATGCACAGTTTGACCAGTGTAATCTAAACTGGGATATTGCTGAGTTCAGTTACAATAAGTCTGATACAAAATTTTAACAATTTAATAAATAACTCTAAGTGTGCAAATTTAAAAGAGCACTAAAACAGTAAAAATCCCTATTTTTGTCCTGGTGATGAATTAACTTTTCTGAAATTTATCAGGACAATAAAGGTTATTGGCTTAGAAAGACAATAAGCCAAATTCCTTCCTAGTGCTTGTGTCACTTCCTCAGGGGATTTGAGTTGGGTATTCAATGGATGTATCAACTATTTTAGGCCCTACAATACTCTTAATAGGCCTTTAGTGGCCTGAAAATGCAGGTGATTAAGCATGCATAGGCCAAGTGACAAATGACAGCTGTCCCAACCATTTCTCAATGAAGACCTCTTGTTTAGGAATTTATAAGGAAGTAATCACTTAGTAAGATCTATCACCGACTTCAAAAGCTTCAATTATTCATCACAGTAACACATTGAGCTCAATTCTCCTTGGTGTCTAAATTGCTTCCTGATATTAATTTAAGGGTTTGGGGAGGGATCCTAACTCATTTAGGCCACTTGGTGCTGTTAAGGCTTGTAAGATATATTCAGAGAAAGGTGCCATTCAGGCAACATTTTCAAAAAATTTTTCATCCTGTTAATTTCTCACCAGCCTGCTCATTTGCAAATTTCAGGAAGTGAGGCATGCAGCCATTCAGTACATAATCCCTGCAATTATGTAAAGCATAGGATTATCAGAAGGTATGTATACAAGCCTGAAAATTATGTTCTGGAAGCAAAGGACAGTTTTTTAGTTATACAGATTATCTGTTAAGGTCACTGACAAGTTACTAATCTCTAGTCGGGGAGCTTTTTATTGCTGTTAAATAAAATTCAAATTATTAGTTTTATATATTTTTTAAATACATTTAAAAAAATTTTAAAGCTTACAGTCTGGAAGGAATTTCTGTAAGAGGTATAATCCTATATAGCTGAAATAATGTGTAAAATATCTATAGCTATGCAGATTGACTATTACTTTAGTTATAAACTGTGAAGTTATGAAACTACGTATATTCTTTTAGGAACAAAACTGAATTTTAAAACAATTATCTAGAAATTTTTTTCTTCCTGGGTGTAATCTAAGTTTTTTATTTCTAAGAGGTGGTAGGGTGACTATCCAAGAACAAGTTTGGTTCAGAGGCTTTCATTTTATATGTGAGCAAGTAACAACAGTCGTAAAAAGCATATGTATCTGCTTCAATCAGAATTGCAGAAGAGTTGTACCTGAAATCATTCATAAAATATTTTCTTGATAGAAAATATAACCTTAAACTCTCAACTAATCATACTATTTTATAACTAACATTTATTATTTACTATGTTCCATTCTAGAAGCTAAATCCTATGGTAGGTCCTTTTAAAGTATTATCAAACTTAATTCTTACAACAATCTCATGAGAGAGCTAATATACTACTTTTTTTTTTTTTTGAGAGGGCATCTCTCATATTTATTGATCAAATGGTTGTTAACAACAATAAAATTCAGTATAGGGGGGTCAATGCTCAATGTACAATCATTAATCCATCTCAAGTCTAATTCTCGTCAGTCTCCAATCTTCTGAAGCATAACGAACAAGTTATAACATGGTGAACGAATTCTTACATAGTGAATAAATTCTTACATGGTGAACAGTACAAGGGCATTCATCACAGAAACTTTCGGTTTTGATCACGCATTATGACCTATAAACAATCAGGTCAAATATGAATATTCGTTTGATTTTTCTACTTGATTTATATGTTGATCCCACATTTCTCCCTTTATTATTATTATTATTTTTATTTTTAATAAAATGCTGAAGTGGTAGGTAGATGCAAGATAAAGGTAGAAAACATAGTTTAGTGCTGTAAGAGGGCAAATGTAGATGATCAGATGATCAGGTGTGTGCCTATGGACTAAGTATTAATCCAGGCTAGACAAGGGCAGCAAGACATCCACGGATGCAGAAGATTTCTCTCAAAGCAGGGGGGGTGAGGTTCTGAGCCTCACCTCTGTTGATCCCCAAATTCTCACCTGATGGCCCCCCTGTGACTGTGCCTGTCTTAGGTTGTTCCTCCCTTGAGGAATCTTACCCGTCTCTGGCTAACCAGTCATCTTCCGGGGCCATACAGGGAAATGTAAAGTTGGTAAGTGAGAGAGAAGCCATATTGTTTGAAAAGGTTAGCTTTTTACTTCTTTGCAGATTTATGCCCTGTGGCTTCTATGCCCAGCACTTGTCTCGAGGTATCTTTACCACCTGGAGGAATTATGATACTTGGTAAATTCGATATGAGGCACGAATTCTATTTAAGGGTTGTAATTAGGAAGAAAGAAGAAAAGCTACAGATGTAGCATATGGAAGGAAACATGGGACGATTGATTATTTCTTTGACATATCTTCTTGTAGAGTACCTTAAGTATGTATAGGTTTTAAACTACTAACTAATTTGCACACACATATTAACATAATAGGAATATGGTGACATAAACAAAGCAAATCTATAATTACCAACCATCTCCAGTGAAGCCAAGAAAACCATTTAGGCACCCTAGGCATTTGTGAAAATTTGTCTATGATATGATGGATATTGTCCAACTGTACTTGAACCATCTGAGAGAAATCAGACAAATTAAAGCAGCCCATTTCTGGGATCTGTTCACATCCCATATGTTCTTTTAACTGTAGATAGTCTATAGTCATAAGATTTTGGAGTGCTACACCTTGCACCCCTCCCAACTCCTGTTTGAGTTCCAACAGTACAGATCCGGTCAAATTCGTTGTCTCACTGTATGCACATGCCAACCTAGACATCTCCCTCGTCATTCCTATGGCAAGTCCAGGAGACGGTGTGTGGGGGCCTGGCCTATGGCCAAGGCTGAACCCCACTCTAGCTGGACAACACCCTAAAGATGGCGCCTGCTTCCTGCTCACCACCCTTTCCCCTCTTCCCTGTTGGGGATTGGCCCAGCAGACTTCCGTACCCGTGCACAGTTCATGCTGCCCGCTTAGAGTGGCGCGTGACACCTATCCACTTAAAGGTCACGCATGATATTGTCCCGGATTGGTTGGGTGACTGAATATAAGGGAGCCCGCCGGGAGGGAGAGGAGCTGCCCGACAACTGCTGTAACCACCGTGAGAGATTAGACAATAAAGCCTAGAAAAGAATCAAGACCTTGGGCGTGTTGCTTCGGTCCCTGAAGGGTCGCGACAACGGTGGGCTGGATGCAGCCACAACCACAGCATCGTCCGGATCCCTGTGGAGGCTTTTTGATGATCATCCCCTGGCACAAGTCCTCCAGAGAGTGCTGATGCCGGAAGCTCCTCCTCATATCGTATCTTAGTTCATTTTCTGGGTATCCAAGCTAGGCCTTGATCTTCTGCATAGAAACAAACAGACCATTTGCCCACACTTTGACATGCCCTCTATACCACTGTGCAGAACTCATTGGAGGTCAGCACACAGTAACTGCTTTTTTTTTTTTTTATTAAGAGAAAGGAATATTATCAGAAAAGAGTACCTCCATAGCTGATCATCTGACACCCTTTAAGTGATCAACATTAAGGATATTTAAAGCAAGCGTTGACCTTTGATTTACCAATAGTTTTATCCTATCAAGGAGTAATCCCCCTTTTCTTTCTTTCTTTCTTTCTTCTTTTTTTTTTTTTAATTTTTAATCTATACCTACATGAAGAATACTATGTTTACTATGCTCTCCCCTATATCAGGTCCCCCCTAACAACCACATTACGATTACTGTCCATCAGCTTAGCAAAATGTTGTAGAGTCACTACTTGTCCTCTCTGTGTTGTGCAGCCCACCCTCCCCTTTCTCCCTCTCCCCATGCATGCTAATTTTAATACCCCCCTTCTTCTTCTCCCCCCCTTATCCCTCCCTGCAAACCCATCCTCCCCAGTTCCTTTCCTTTGGTACCTGTTAGTCCATTTTTGGGTTCTGTAATTCCACTCCTGTTTTGTTCCTTCAGTTTTTCCTTTGTTCCTATACTCCTCAGATGAGTGAAATCATTTGGTATTTCTCTTTCTCTGCTTGGCTTATTTCACTGAGCATAATACTCTCCAGGTCCATCCATGTTGCTGCAAATGGTTGGATTTTTCCACTTCTTATGGCTGAGTAGTATTCCATTGTGTATATGTACCACAACTTCTTTATCCATTCATCTACCGATGGACATTTAGGTTGCTTCCAATTCTTGGCTATTGTAAATAGTGCTGCGATAAACATAGGGGTGCATCTGTCTTTCTCAAACTTGATTGCTGCATTCTTAGGGTAAATTCCTAGGAGTGGAATTCCTGGGTCAAATGGTAGGTCTGTTTTGAGCATTTTGATGAACCCCCATACTGCTTTCCACAATGGTTGAACTAATTTACATTCAAACCAGCAGTGTAGGAGGGCTCCCCTTTCTCCACAGCCTCGCCAACATTTGTTGTTGTTTGTCTTTTGGATGGCAGCTATCCTTACTGGTGTGAGGTGATACCTCATTGTAGTTTTAATTTGCATTTCTCTGATAATTAGCGATGTGGAGCATCTTTTCATGTGTCTCTTGGCCATCTGTATTTCTTTTTTAGAGAACTGTTCAGTTCCTCTGCCCATTTTTTAATTGGGTTACTTGTTTTTTGTTTGTCGAGGCATGTGAGCTCTTTATATATTCTGGACGTCAAGCCTTTATCGGATGTGTCATTTTCAAATATATTCTCCCATACTGTAGGGTTCCTTTTTGTTCTATTGATGGTGTCTTTTGCTGTACAGAAGCTTTTCAGCTTAATGTAGTCCAACTTGCTCATTTTTGCCGTTGTTTTCCTTGCCCGGGGAGATATGTTCAAGAAGAGGTCACTCATGTTTATGTCTAAGAGGTTTTTGCCTATGTTTTTTTCCAAGAGTTTAATGGTTTCATGACTTACCTTCAGGTCTTTGATCCATTTTGAGTTTACCTTTGTATATGGGGTTAGACAATGGTCCATTTTCATTCTCCTACATGTAGCTGTCCAGTTTTGCCAGCACCATCTGTTGAAGAGACTGTCATTTTGCCATTGTATGTCCATGGCTCCTTTATCAAATATTAATTGACCATACATGTTTGGGTTAATGTCTGGAGTCTCTAATCTGTTCCACTGGTCTGTGGCTCTGTTCTTGTGCCAGTACCAAATTGTCTTGATTACTATGGCTTTGTAGTAGAGCTTGAAGTTGGGGAGTGAGATCCCCCCTACTTTATTCTTCTTTTTCAGGATTGCTTTGGCTATTCGGGGTCTTTGGTGTTTCCATATGAATTTTTGAATTATTTGTTACAATTCATTGAAGAATGTTGCTGGTAATTTGAGAGGGATTGCATCAAATCTGTATATTGCTTTGGGCAGGATGGCCATTTTGACGATATTAATTCTTCCTAGCCATGAGCATGAGATGAGTTTCCATTTATTAGTGTCCCCTTTAATTTCTCTTAAGAGTGACTTGTAGTTTTCAGAGTATAAGTCTTTCACTCCTTAGGTTAGGTTTACTCCTAGGTATTTTCTTCTTTTTGATGCAATGGTGAATGGAATTGTTTTCCTTATTTCTCTTTCTATTGATTCATTGTTAGTGTATAGGAAAGCTACAGATTTCTGTGTGTTAATTTTGTATCCTGCAACTTGGCTGTATTCCAATATCAGTTCTAGTAGTTTTAGAGTGGAGTCTTTAGGGTTTTTTATGTACAGTAACATATTATCTGCAAATAGTGACAGTTTAACTTCTTCTTTACCAATCTGGATTCCTTGTATTTCTTTGTTTTGTCTGATTGCCGTGGCTAGGACCTCCAGTATTATGTTAAATAACAGTGGGGAGAGTGGGCATCCCTGTCTGGTTCCCGACCTCAGAGGAAATGCTTTCAGCTTCTCGCTGTTCAGTATAATGCTGGCTGTGGGTTTATCATATATGGCCTTTATTATGTTGAGGTACTTGCCCTCTATTCCCATTTTGCTGAGAGTTTTTATTATGAATGGATGTTGAATTTTGTCAAATGCTTTTTCAGCATCTATGGAGGTGATCATGTGGTTTTGTCTTTCTTTTTGTTGATGTGGTGGATGATGTTGATGGATTTTCGAATGTTGTACCATCCTTGCATCCCTGGGATGAATCCCACTTGGTCATGGTGTATGATCCTTTTGATATGCTGTTGAATTCTGTTTGCTAATATTTTATTGAGTGTTTTTGCATCTACATTCATCAGGGATATTGGTCTGTAATTTTCTTTTTTGGTGGGGTCTTTGCCTGGTTTTGGTATTAGGGTGATGTTGGCTTCATAGAATAAGTTTGGGAGTATTCCCTCTTCTTCTATTTTGTGGAACACTTTAAGGAGAATGGGTATTATGTCTTCTCTGTGTGTCTGATAAAATTCCGAGGTAAATCTGTCTGGCCCCGGGTTTTGTTCTTGGGTAGTTTTTTGATTACCGTTTCAATTTCTTTGCTCATAATTGGTTTGTTTAACTTTTGTGTTTCTTCCTTGGTCAGTCTTGGGAGGTTGTATTTTTCTAGGAAGTTGTCCATTTCTTCTAGGTTTTCCAGGTTGTTGGCATATAGGTTTTCATAGTAGTCTTTAATAATTCTTTGTATTTCTGTGGAGTCTGTCATGATTTTTCCATTCTCATTTCTGATTATATTGATTTGTGTTGATTCTCTTTTTCTCTTAATAAGTTTGGCTAGAGGCTTATCTATTTTGTTTATTTTCTCAAAGAACCAGCTCTAGGTTTCATTGATTTTTGCTATTGTTTTATTCTTCTCAATTTTGTTTATTTCTTCTCTGATCTTTATTATGTCCCTCCTTCTGCTGACTTTAGGTCTCATTTGTTCTTCTTTTTCCAGTTTCGATAATTGTGATGTTAGACTATTCATTTGGGATTGTTCTTCCTTCTTCAAGTGTGCCTGGATTGCTATATACTTTCCTCTTAAGACTGCTTTCACTGCGTCCCACAAATGTTGGGCTTAGTGTTGTTGTTGTCATTTGTTTCTATATATTCCTTGATCTCTATTTTGATTTGTTCATTGATCCATTGATTATTTAGTAGCATGTTGTTAAGCTTCCATGTGTTTGTGAGCCTTTTTGTTTTCTTTGTAGAATTTATTTCTACTTTTATACCTTTCTGGTCTGAAAAATTGGTTGGTAGAATTTCAATATTTTGGAATTTACTGAGGCTCTTTTTGTGAGCTAGTATGTGGTCTATTCTGGAGAATGTTCCATGTGCACTTGAGAAGAATGTATATCCTGTTGCTTTTGGATGTAGAGTTCTATAGATGTCTATTAGGTCCATCTGTTCTAGTGTGTTGTTCAGTGCCTGTGTACTTACTTATTTTCTGCCCGGTGGATCTATCCTTTGGGCTGACTGGTGTGTTGAAGTCTCCTACAATGAATGCATTGCAGTCTATTTCCCTCTTTAGTTCTGTTAGTATTTGCCTCACATATGCTGGTGCTCCTGTATTGGGTGCATATATATTTAGAATGGTTATATCCTCTTGTTGGACTGAGCCCTTTATCATTATGTAGTATCCTTCTTTATCTCTTGTTACTTTCTTTGTTTTGAAGTCTATTTTGTCTGATGTTAGTACTGCATTGCCTGCTTTCTTCTCACTGTTGTTTGCCTGAAATATGTTTTTCCATCCATTGACTTTTAGTCTATGCTTGTCTTTGGATTTGAGGTGAGTTTCTTGTAAGCAGCATATAGATGGGTCTTGCTTTTTTATCCATTCTATTACTCTGTGTCTTTTGATTGGTGCATTAAGTCCATTTACATTTAGGGTGACTATTGAGAGATATGTACTTATTGCCATTGTAGGCTTTAGATTCGTGGTTACCAAAGGTTCAAGGTTAGCTTCTTTAGTATCTTACTGCCTAACTTAGCTCGCTTATTGACCTGTTATATACACTGTCTGGAGATTCTTTTCTTCTCTCCCTTCTTGTTCCTCCTCCTCCATTCTTCATATGTTGTGTGTTTTGTTCTGTGCTCTTTTTAGGGGTGCTGCCACTTAGAGCAGTCCCTGTAGGATGCCCTGTAGAGGTGGTTTGTGGGAAGCAAATTCCCTTAGCTTTTGCTTGTCTGGGAATTGTTTAATCTCGCCATCATATTTAAATGATAGTCGTGCTGGATACAGTATCCTTGGTTCAAGGCCCTTCTGTTTCATTGCATTAAGTATATCATGCCATTCTCTTCTGGCCTGTAGGGTTTCTGTTGAGAAGTCTGATGTTAGCCTGATTGGTTTTCCTTTATAGGTGACCTTTTTCTCTCTAGCTGCCTTTAAAACTCTTTCCTTGTCCTTGATCCTTGCCATTTTAATTACTATGTGTCTTGGTGTTGTCCTCCTTGGATCCTTTCTGTTGGGTGTTCTGTGTAATTCCATGGTCTGTTCGATTATTTCCTCCCCCAGTTTGGGGAAGTTTTCAGCAATTATTTCTTCAAAGAGACTTTCTATCCCTTTTCCTCTTTCTTCTTCTTCTGGTATCCCTACGAATATTATTCCTTTTGGCTTGATCACATAGTTCTCTTAGTGTTGTTTCATTCCTGGAGATCCTTGTATCTCTCTCTATGTCAGCTTCTATACGTTCCTGTTCTCTGGCTTCTATTCCTTCAATGGCCTCTTGCATCTTATCCATTCTGCTTATAAATCCTTCCAGGGATTGTTTCACTTCTGTGATCTCCTTCCTGACATCTGTGATCTCCCTCCGGACTTCATTCCACTGCTCTTGCATTTTTCTCTGCATCTCATCCCATTGCTCTTGCATTTTTCTCTGTATCTCTGTCAGCATGTTCATGATTTTTATTTTGAATTCTTTTTCAGGAGGACTGGTTAGGTCTGTCTCCTACTCAGGTGTTGTCTCTGTGATCTTTGTCTGCCTGTAGTTTTGTCTTTTCATGGTGATAGAGATAGTGTGCAGAGCTGGTACAAGTTACCGCTGGAAGAGCTTCCCTTCTTGTTGGTTTGTGGCCTTCCTCTCCTGGGAGAATAGCAACCTCTAGTGGCTTGTGCTGGGCAGCTGTGTGCAGACAGGGCTTCTGCTTCCTGCCCAGTTGCTTTGGGGTTTATCTCCACTGTTGCTGTGGGCGGTGCCTGGCTGGGGCTGCTCCTCCAAAGTGGTGGAGCCCCATTGGAGGGGGAGCGGCTGGGAAGCTATTTATCTCCGTAAGGGGCCTCTGTGCTCTCTGCTGCCCAGGGGGTTAGAGTGCCCAGAGATCCCCAGATTCCCTGCCTCTGGTCTAAGTGACCTGTCCTGCCCCTTTAAGACTTCCAAAAAGCACTCTCCAAACCAAAACAATAACAGCAACAATTAGAGAGGGAACATAAAAAAAAAAAAAAAAGGAAAAAACACTTGATTTTTTTTTTTTTGTCCTCAGGCGCCGGTCCCAGGCTCCCGCTCACTGGTCCTGCTGCCCTGCCTCCCTAGCACCAGGGTCCCTGTCCCTTCAAGGCTTCAAAAAGCACCCGCCCACTGGTCCCGCAGGGAAAAACACGCGATATTCTTTGTCCTCAGGTGCTCGTCCCAGGCACCCGCTCACCAGTCCCGCCGCCCTGCCTCCCTAGAACCAGGGTCCCTGTCCCTTTAAGGCTTCCAAAAAGCACCCGCAAAAAAGAGAAAAAAAAGGGGAAAAACACGTGATTTCCTCCGTCCTCAGGTGCCGGTCTCAGACACCTGCCCACCGGTTCCGCAGGGAAAAACACGGGATATTCTTTGTCCTCAGGCGCCAGTCCCAGGCACCCTCTCACCAGTGCCACCGCCCTGCCTCCCTAGCACCGGGGTCCCTGTCCCTTTAAGGCTTCCAAAAAGCAGTCACCAAAAAGAGGAAAAAAAATGGGAAAAACGCACGATTTCCTCCGTCCTCAAGTGCTGGTCTCAGGCACCCGCCCACCGGTCCCGCAGGGAAAAACACGGGATATTCTTTGTCCTCAGGTGCCTGTCCCAGGCACCCGCTCACCAGTCCCGCCACCCTGCCTCCCTAGCACCGGGGTCCCTGTCCCTTTAAGGCTTCCAAAAAGCACTCGCCAAAAAAAAAAAAAAAAAACCGCTCCGGTTTCTTTCCACCTGCCGGGAGCCGGGGGGAGGGGTGCTCGGGTCCCGCCGGCCCGGGGCTTGTATCTTACCCCCTTCACAAGGCGCTGGGTTCTTGCAGGTGTGGATGTGGTCTGGATGTTGTCCTGTGTCCTGTGGTCTCTATTTTAGGAAGATTTTTCTTTGTTATATTTTCATAGCTCTATGTGTTTTGGGGAGGAGATTTCCACTGCTCTGCTCACGCCACCATCTTGGCTCCGCCTCCTAATATACTACTTTTTAGATAAGGAAACTTAAGCTTAGAGTTTAAATGCCTCTCTGGAAATGACTCAGTAACAGGCCAAGTGGGAATAAAAACCAGGATATCTAATTCCAAAACTGGATCCTTTGATCACTTTGATATTCTGCCACTCCTGTCCAATTCTTACTGAAAGTTAAGTTTAGTGAAATATATTTATTGAAGATTGCAGCTCTTAGACTTCTTTAAATATTCTAAGTTCAAACTTGACCAACATGTGTGGGTAAAATTGTAGTATTTCCAGAATTTCTCACCTGGCTTTAGGCCATCTCCATATCAACAGGCATTCCTAAGGGGTGGAGAGTAGTAGTTCATCTCCATATCAATGAGTAATTATGTGGGCGACTGAGGGCTTATCTGAACCTGAGAGGCTCTGGGGAGGATTCTCTTGCTTCTGTCTGGGCAGAAGGGAGATGGCCCCCAAACCGCTGTTCATAAGAAATAAACGGGTTTTAAACTTTATTTCTCCCTTTGACTGATTTCGGTTCCAGCTAGGTAGGTAGTTTGCCCTGGGATTTCCTCTCCCCAGAGTTACAACATGCCATGCTTAAAAGCCATAATTTTATCTTTGAACAATTGCTTGAAACAGAATTGTGCTTCAATGCTTGACACCAACCTACACTAAGGATCACTGTTAAAAGCAGGCATATAAAATTCATAATTGCATTATAGAGAAGTTGAAGACATCATAAACTCCACCAAAAGAGATCCTCTTTTTTGTTTTTTAGATGGAAGCAGAATTTTTTTTTTCTTTACAAAACAATATGTCATAGAAAAACTAGAAGATAGTATGAAAAATGAGGAAAGCTACTTAACATACATATAATTCCCATCACTCTTTGGTCACTAATGATAACTCTTAGGAAATGACTTTCTTGGCCAATTTTCTATGCCAATATATTAAGGAGCATGTTAAGTATATTAGTCTGCTCAGGTTGCTATAACAAAATGCCACAGGCTGGGTGGCTTAAACAACAAATTTATTTTCTTACAGTTCTGGAGGTTGGAAGTCCAAAATTAAAGGGCCATCAGGATTTGTTTCTGCTAAGAACAATCTGACTGGCCTGCAGAAAGTAGCAGCCTTCCTGCTGTGTCGTCACATGGCCTTTCCTCTGTGTGGGGGGATGGGAGCCGGGGTCACCTCTCTTAAAACTACACCAGTCCTATTGGATTAGGGCCCTATCCTTATGACCTCATTTAACTTTAATTACCTCCCTAAAGACTCTTATCTTCCAGTATATTCACATTTAGGATTAGGGCTTCAATGTGTAAATTTGTGGAGGGTTGGGGGACACAATTCAGCATATATTAGATATAGAGTAATACTTCACATATTATTTTGTAACCTGATTTTTCTCTAACCAGTGTATTGTGAATATCTTGCCTAGCTAAGAAATATTTATGTACAGTTTCGCTGTTATTGTGATATATGAGTGTCCATTCATTTATTAAAATAAAACCTACATTCTTGAGTCTTGAGAATGTTTGAATTTTCCTTATTATAAATAATTTTGCTACAAACTTTTTTGCAGTTAACAAACTCTTGTCTATATCTTAGATTTCCTGATAATATATTTCTAGTAGGAGAATTGCTAAGTCAAATGGTAAGTGGGACTATGAAGAGTTTTTATATGTATTTGAAAATGCCTTTCAGAAAAAGTGTATCAATTTATATACTCAACAGCAGTGCGTGAGGCTGCTGGTTTCTTGAACACTCATCAAAAAATGAATATTACTTCCAGTTATGTCAAATAAATATGTAAAAAACTAACTCCTATTTGATACTTTAATTTGCATTTCTAGCTAATCTGTATAGCATTTTAAAAATGTTTCTTAGTCATTATTTGTATTTTTTCTTTTGAGGATTGTCCATTCATATTCCTTACCTCTTTTTCCAGTAGAAGGTTCATCTTTTTGTCAATGAAATATGTGAGAGAAGTTAAATTGTGTGTCTCATCTATGTCAAATATTTTCCTAGTTTATTTGTTTTTTATTTTACGTGCAGTGTTTTCTGATATTTTAAGTATTTAGGTCACAGTATCAGAAAACGTGAACTTCTCCAGGACAGTAGTTTTTGTCTGTGGATATGGTGCCTTATGTAACTGATTTTGTTTCTTTCTTTCCTCTGACTACAAGAAACAAATTTATAACCTACCTCTAACAGCTACAGAAGTGGTAAATTGTGTGCACTTCTGCAGGATAATAAAGCTCTTTACTATTTTCTTATATTTATTTCTATTCATCAAAGTTTCCTCAACTATTTATGATACTTTTATAGTGTGTGTACACATATGTGCTGCATGGGTGCAAGTGTGCGGATGTTGCAAGATGCATCAAATGATTTCAAAGTTTAGACTACATTCATCTTACTACCCTTGAGTCAGTTATTTATCATTGGAATAAATCTAACAAGTAAGAGGAAATTAACTTCAGTTGTGAAACTTTCTTTTCTTGTTTGAGGCCTGGATATTTTATTGTGGTCTATAAACTGGTTTTAAGATAATTCTGAAAGCAAAGCTCAAAATTGTTAAAGCTAACATCATTGGAATAAAGGGTAAGAAACTCCAGAAAAAAATTCAGCACAAATAGATACAACTTTTAAAATATCTGTTTAAAATTATTACAGATCAACAAATACACTTTTCTTGTAATACCTACATGAAATTCTTTCAACATACTGACATTCTATATGCATAAAAAGTCCACCAAAGTTGAATACAGAAATTCTTAGTTGTTTTAACTGATAAAAGGCTACATTAAATAGGATACCAGATGATTGTATGGATCTAAGAAAAATTTAGCCATAGAAACCAGTTTCAACTTTCAACTGTTTCAAGTGCAAGCTGCAATGAATATATATGGGAGTTAACATATTTATAAACTTCTACAATTCCAAATCTATCTGAAACATTCCTATATATTAATAGGCAGGTCCAGTTATTTACCAGCTCACATCTTAATCCTGGATGATTTTTGTTCTCTAAATGTTAACAGCCAATGAAAAAACTTTCAGAAGATGAATTCCATGTTATGTTCACATAAAGCAGAAAACATTGAATTCAGGGAAGGGTAAGCACTGCCTACATATCACAGGATTCACCTGTTTGAAAATGTAATGAGAACAAAGGTTTTAGAAAGGATACCACTGGTTGAAGTTTACCACTTCAGTAGCCTCACAGTTATGCTCATTGGGAAACATCTCTAAATAACTCATAAAAACACTTAAAAGTAGTTTAAATAGTCATCACCCTTATTCTATACTTAAAAATTTGAGAATAAATCTAGGAGGAATATTTTAGAGAACTGTAAGCCTCAAATGGAATATTTATATGGAATAGTTGAGGAGGGCAAGTGAGGAGGATTTTAACCACAAAAGCAAATGAAAGAGAAAAAAAGAATCATTTACATATTTAGCCACTCAAAAATTGAAAAGTCTAAAACATTAAAAATATAAACATCAAAATAAAACATCATTTAAAAAAAATTTCTAGATGTATACTAGGCAAAGGACTAGTACCTTTAATATGAAAAGAGATCTAACAAATCAGTGTGAAAAGACTGTTATCCTAGTAGAAAAACTGGCAAAAGACAAAATCTGATGATTCATGGAGAAAGTAAAATAAATATGAACAGATCAAAAGATGGTAATTAGAGTAATTGTAAATTAAAACAAGATTCCATGTTTTATTTATTAGTGCTCAATATTGCTGAAGAAGCACTGAAATCAGCAATCTCATTCATCTCTGGTAAATCTGATGTGTTATTTCTATAAAGCAATTTTTGTCCTATAAAACTAGGACAAAGAACCTGAAAAAAGAAATCCATAGTCCTTGATATAGTAGTACTATTATGAACAATGCAGTAGTACTACACTAAGATTTGTTCAAAGAGTTCTAGAAAGACGTTTTTACAGTATTACTTATAATGCTGAAAATTTGGGAACAATTTAATCATCTAATGGGTAAATGAATTTTTTAAAAACAGCATATTTTAAAACTGTTAAAAATCTTATTTTCAAGGAGTAGTATGAAACTTAGAAAAAAGCTCATGAAAAAACTTAAAACACAGAATATGAAATTCTATACATGGTCTGAAAAGCAACTTGTTAAAAAGTTATAAATTTAATATAAAATTATATACATAAACATACAGAAATACATAAACAACAAATATATTTGTTGTATGTAGCTTAATACACAAATATTTTCATGTATTTTTGAATTGGGACTTTTCCTGAAAACAACAAAATACACTAGAAAACAACTTTGTCATGAAAAAGTAAGAAAATGAAGGCATCTGCACCAACCGAAAAACCAAGGATTTCACAGTAAGTTGCATGGATAAAAGGTCTGCAAAGGCAGAAAGAATTTAACTGGAAGAAAAAGAATTGATGATAAGAAAACTCAATTTATGATCATTTTTATAATTGTTTGAGTTGCTTCCAGCTAGAAGGTCTCTAATTATGAGTTCTATGCACTTACCACATGAAACATTTCATTTCTCCTGTGGCTTCACTCCCCTCAATATCCTACTAATATCTCTTCTCCTAAAGAACTACTACTTATCCTTCAGGTCTTTAATGTCACTGCTTTCTGGAAGTCAAAAATCTGCCCAGGTCAAACCCTCAATTTATACAGTATCTTTACACCTTTGCACTTCCTTATTGCACTATCACTACTGTAATTAAATAATTAAGTGGATGATTAGTTGCTTAATGCTTTCTGCCTTCTTTCCCAGGATGTCAGTTCTGTGAGAGTAGAAACCATCTCCCTCCTGTTCACCACTCTGCCCCCAAGGCCCAGCAAATAGTAATAATAAGTAGCACATTCCTACGTGTCAGGTACCCTTCTAAGTTCTTCGGGTGAATTAACTCAGTTAATCTTCACAGCAATCCTATGAGGGAAATAGTAAAATCACACTCATTTTAAAAAGGAGGAAACTGAGGCACAGAGACCCAAGGTCATCTAGCTAGTAACTGACAGGGCTAGGATTCAAATTCAGGCAGCCTGGCATCCTTAACCATGACCTAAGGCTCCTTGTTTTACAGGTATCCCATCAATATTTGAATGAGTATTTGGAGAAATGAATGAGGGCATACATTAGCAATAAACTGTGTATTTGCTATGAATTAAGCACCAGCAGAGACATGCCCTGTAACAGCTGTAGCTCATCATTTCATGGTCACCTGATCATAATAGATGCATAGGACTCCAGTCCTATAATGGAAACACCAAGAACAAAGCTCCATAGACACCCTCATTAGAAATTCAATTATGATTATTTGAGGCTTTCAATATCAATGACAAGAATCTAAAATTAAAAGATTTGGAGCAAAGGCATAAATGGTTTCATGATACATATATGCATCCACTCTAATTATAACAACTGGCCAACCACGAAGCTCTCCCTTTTTTACGTGCTCTTATTTTCATTTGAAATTAGCTTTGAAAAGAGGTCTATAATTGCAAACAAGTTGTGCAGAATAAACAAGCCATTATTGTAATGAGGATGATTCTTACTGAGGATTATTTTTAAAAGCCAAATTATAGACTCCCAGTCTAAATTGTATCTAGTTTTTTATCACTTGGTTTCAAATTTGGTTCATATTTGCATTTTGCCTGACCTGCTAGTTAGAGCACAAGTTCACAGCCCCTTCTGAAGCTATAAGGTAATAACCACCACATAATTGTGTTCAACTGCAAACAAGTGTTTGCTTTTTACTGCTGTGCGTCTGTCTCCAAGATTTTTGAGATGTAATTATGCATTGCAAAATTTGCAAGTTGCCAACCTTGCTTGGACTATTTTTGCTATGTTTCACATTTAAACTGCTTAAGTGCATAAGTGGAGGTATAAAACAGCCAGGTTTTCTAGACTAGAAAATTACTGTTGCTTAAATGGCAGAATTTCTGCTCTGTGGTTTCCTATTTCCATGCCTTGCCTCAGCTACATATCTTTTTAACCATCTGTTTCTTTCTGGCGACCAGTGACAGGGAAGCAAGCAACTGTATCTGCATTACTATGTGGTTTGACATCTGGTGTCTAAATCCAACCATGGTATTTATTTGTGAGTTGTTTAAATATAAGATCATATTAGTTACACTTGCTCTTCATTAACATCTTCAACCCTGTTAATGCTAGAATTGCATGCCACTTCCCACAGAGAAAGAGTATGCATGTTTTCCTGCAGGTTGCATAGAATTTGGGTATGTAAATATGAAATTCTTTGAGTAACAAAAATACATTACATATGAATTAAAATTGTAAATTTCAGATATGATAGAGGGAAGTTCAAAAGACATTGCAATGTGCACATGCTTTTAAGTATTCCCAAAACAGCTCTTGAATGAATTCAAACACTCTGTTGAAATGGTTATCATAACATATATACATCTTATCAGACAAAAATCCTGACCCAGGATCATTTGGAAAATTATGCTGTTCTTCCCGGAAGGGGAAGACTCTGCACTTTCTTTTGCACTTGAGAAATGGTTAACTAAGGTCAGGGTAAAGCAGGATGCCCCAGGGCTTAGTAGGGAATGATGAGGGAATAAAGCAATGACTTTGGTCTTAGCACCACTCACAACACAGTTTACTCATAATAGTCATGATCTTATAATCTGTTAAATCTTTTTACTAGTTATTGACTTGCATGCTTATTTACAACCATTTGGCAATTCAAGTAATCCAGGAGCAATTAGCTGGAAAGAACAAATCTGCACTAAAAATAATCTCAGGAAAAGAGGTATGAAATTGGTAGTGTTGTCTAGGGCATAAGAGTTCTCCTCTTTAAATACCAGGGAACCGACCCCTGTGTTTAAATTCTTCCTTACTAAGCCTTGAGCCATCCTTTCACCCTGATTTGGATTTATGTGCCTGTATTAGTTTCCTATTGCCGCTATAATAAATTACCACATATTTAGTGGTGTAAAACAACACATTTATTATCTTGCAGTTGTAGAAGTCAGAAGTGTGAAATGGGACTAGAATCAAGGTGTTGGCAAGACTGTATTCCTTTCAAAGACTGGGGAAGAATTCATTTTCTTGCCTTTTTCAGCTTCTGAAGGTGGTCTACATTCTTTGGCTCATGCCCCCCTCTATTTTCAAAGCCAATGAATGCCAGTCAAGTATTTTTGACATCATGTAACTCTGATGATTTTCTGCCTTTCATTGCCACTTTTAAAGGACAATTGTGCTGACATAGAGCCCAGCCAATAAATCACAATAATCTTTCTATTTTAAATTCAGCTAATTAGCAACCTTAATTCCCTTTGCCATTGAACCTAGCCTACAAGTTCCATGGAGTAGAATGTGGCCATTTTAAAGTGATGGGCCAGGGGAGGTGAGAACTATTATTCTATCTACCTCATGGCTACAACATATTATGATGGGAAAGCACAGATCCAAGAAATACTTTTAGTTTGAGTCCAAGGACCAACCTGAAATAGTAAACTGGACAAGTCTTCTCAAATTTCATTTGTTTCTGGTGAAACAAAAAGGTTGTCCTAGCTAATCTGTAAGCCCCCTTCCAATGCAAATTCCCTTGATTCTATGAATATAGTACATCTAATTAAAGCTTACCATTAGAAGAAATTAAAGCCTAATTCATCATCATAAAAAAAATGAGGTAAAAGCTTAGCAGTGTTATGGGAGCACAGAGGAGAGTCATTAATAATTTTCTCTGGCTGGCTGTAGGGGCTGCAGGAGGAAATGAGATCCAAGCTTACATTCCCCTGGAGATGAGAACAAAGGTATTCTGGGCATGGGAAGTAAGGTAGAGGGCACAGACATAGAAAGGGCATTGGCTATGTAGGTCATAGGCCAGGTAAAGAATGAGAAATTCCATGAGAACAAAGCATAGAGATTCAGGAGAAGTTGGAAGTATAAAGTAAGGTCAAACATTGGTGTCTTCTGCAGGCTTCTGTAGGCAAAGGACAGACACCAGCATCTTTTATATGTGTGAAGCAATGGATTGATATAATAAGTTTTGTAGTTTTTATTAAGATAATGCAGGAATAATGCAAAAGGTCCTTTTGTACCTGCTTTATTCTATTTAACATTCTAGTTAGTAGTGTTTTATCAACATAGCTTATCAGATATCAAAGAGTAGATTTTCTTAAAGATCTAAAAAGACAAAAAAAGAAAAGAAAAAGAATAAAGGATTTATGCATTTAAGTTTACTATTGCTTTTAGTCTGTAAAAATATCCACTTATTTTCAAATAAAAACATTTATTCAAACTCACTTTTTAAAAACAGAATTATAAAAACTGAGTAAGGTCATCCACATAAATAAGGTTTAGAGAATTTAAACTTTCAATCCAAAATTATATTCAACTCCTCTCTGAGTGGCTGTATTTATCCATCTCTTACTGACAAGTCCTTCTTGAGAGCAGAGTCCTATAGGCTCTTGTTTTCCTGCTACTTAGTAGCTTAGAAGAGTCCAAAGCTCTGGAGTATTTAATTGCCAATTAACATCTCACCCTTACCAGAAGCATAGAGATTTTGAATGGTGGGAGTGTGTTATTCCAACTGAATCTGCCACTTTTTATCTTCCAAAGTGTTTAGATAAGATAGGATTCTTTTCTTCTCTCTGGTCCTCTTTGTCTCTGCTCCCTCGCTCAGACGGAGCTCCCTCTACTGCTTTCACCTAGCCAAGCTGTTATGAAAGACCCTTGTCAACCTGCTTCTGCCCGTCTTTACAGGTGTGCTTCCTACTACTTCCTTGTCAAGCTATAGGGAAGCTTTCTGACAGCCATGCGTGCTCATACACCATTTGTTTGTATGTGCTTTATTCTCCAGATCCTTACAACTGGACACAACATACATTTTCAAATGCATGTCAATCTTTTATTTCCCCTTTGACGCCTCCCAAACTTCTCCAAGCAGACATATAACTAGTTTCCACCACACTTTCACACCCTACCCACACTTTCACATCCAAATGCAAGCCCATTGTGTGTCCTTGTTTATTTTTAGGTCTACCTATCTCCCCTGCAAAACCTGATAGATTTAGGAATTTCACAGCTCCCAACTTTAATATTGTGAAAGACTACATGGAAACACGTGTCTTGCCAATGGGTTTCAGCCCCCAACAATTTCACTATGGATTCAGTGAGACCGAAAAATGACAATGGAACATTCTTGGGGTAAAAGGGTTTATAACCAACTTTATTCCCATGGTGGCAAGTCAATCACTAGTATCCCATCCACTCAGATCAAGTCTGTGTGCAGCAAGCCGGTCTCTGCTCTGGACCTCTCTACCCCCCGCAGCCGTCTCAGTCTCTGTCCTTGGTGCTGCCACCACTCCAGTCTCGTCTCTGCTCTCCTGCAGCCCTGCAGCCCAGAAGCCAGGCCGCCATGCCACTGTGTTGCCCAGAGGACTGGGCGGAGCTCTTAATAGAGAGTCTATTACCAACATACTTCCCACACGTGTGCAGTGAACAAGCTGACTAGAGGCAGGTGAGGATCGTGGCCATAGAAATCTTCACTTTCTCCAAAACAAGTTTTCTGTTACATAACAATTACTGAGCTACCACAAGTGCAAAACTAGAAGGATGAAGATGACATAGACCTGTCTCAGGGAGCTTTAAGAAGAAGAAAAGTAATGCAGGAGAAGAAAACTTTTCCCTTTTCTCTTCTAGGTTCTATGGCTGGTCTAATAATTTAATTGACATAAAGACATATTAACAGAAGGAAAACAAATTTCCTACATACTGGAACCCCATAAAAATATGAGACTCTCCAAAGCAGTTGAGAAATTGAGACATAGACCATCCAGAGCCAAAGAGAAGGGGGTAAGGTTATGGGGGTACAAAGAGGAAGAAAACAATTCATGGGAAGACAAGAAGAAAAAATGTTTGATAAATAAATGCTTGCCATGACATGCAGATAAGAGTTTCTGATAAAATGTGATCCTTGGTAATAGCTCTCTTAGTGCAGACCCCCTCTCTAATACTTTTAGGCAATTAAGGGCAGGTAAAAGGCTCTTCCTGAGTCTGCTGGACCTGACTGTCTTCAGCTTGAAATAATCCACATATCAGAGCGGCACATTCTGGGGTGGCATATTATGTTCTCCTTCAGTATACATAGACAATTTTAAAACCAGATATAGAGCTAAACATTTTATAAAAGAAATGTAGTCACACAGTTATAGGAAGTTCACAGTAGGGAGAGAGATCTTTTGGCCATATGTTTTTATTTCCCCTAATTGTACTTTTGACTTTTCCAATTTTTTTTTTTTGAGAGGGCATCTCTCATATTTATTGACCAAATTGTTGTTAACAACAATAAAATTCTGTATAGGGGAGTCAATGCTCAATGCACAATCATTAATCCATCCCAAGCCTAATTCTCATCAGTCTCCAATCTTCTCCAATCTTCTGAAGCAAGTTCTTACATGGTGAACAAATTCTTACATAGTAAATAAGTTCTTACATGGTGAACAGTACAAGGGCAGTCATCACAGAAACTTTCGGTTTTGATCACACATTATGAACTATAAACAATCAGGTCAAATATGAATATTCGTTTGATTTTTATACTTGATTTATATGTGGATCCCACATTTCTCCCTATATTATTATTATTATTATTATTATTATTATTATTTTTAATAAAATGCTGAAGTGGTAGGTAGATGCAAGATAAAGGTAGAAAACATAGTTTAGTGTTGTAAGAGAGCAAATGTAGATGATCAGGTGTGTGCCTGTAGACTATGTGTTAATCCAAGCTAGACAAGGGCATTAAAACAACCACGGATGCAGAAGATTTCTCTCAAAACAGGGGGGTGAGGTTCTAAGCCTCACCACTGTTGATCCCCAATTTCTCACCTGATGGGCCCCCTGCAACTGTGCCTGTCTTAGGTTGTTCCTCCCTTGAGGAATCTTACCCGTCTCTGGCTAACCAGTCATCTTCCGGGGCCATACAGGGAGATGTAAAGTTGGTGAGAGAGAAGCCTTATTGTTTGAAAAAGAAGCATAGCTTTTTACTTCTTTGCAGATTTATGCCCTGTGGCTTCTATGCCCAGCATTTGTCTTGAGGTATCTTTACCACTTGGAGGAATTATGATACTCAGTAAATTTGATATGAGGCACGAATTCTATTTAAGGTTTGTAATTAGGAAGTAAGAAGAAAAGCTATAGAGGTAGCAGATGGAAGAAAACATGGGAGGATTGATTATTTCTTTGACATATCTTCTTAAGCATGTATAGGTTTTAAACTACTAATTAAATTGCGCACACACATTAACATAATAGGAATACAATTACATAACCAAAGCAGATCTATAATTACCAACCATCTCCAGTGAAGCCCAGAAAACCAGTTAGAAACCCTACGCATTTGTGAAAATTTGTCTATGATATGATGGATATTGTCCAGCTGTACTTGAACAGTCTGAGAGAAATCAGACAAATTAAAACAACCCATTCCTGGGAACTGTTCACATCCTATATGTTCTTTTAACAGTAGATAGTCTGTAGTTGTAAGATTTTGGAGTGCTACAACTTGCACTTCTCCTAATTCTTGGTTGAGTTCCAACAGAATAGATCCAATCAAATTTGTTGTTTTACTGAAAGCACAGGTCAGCTTAGATATCTCCTTCTCATTCCAGTGGC
The DNA here is from genome assembly GCF_040802235.1 of Manis javanica. Classification (NCBI taxonomy): domain Eukaryota; kingdom Metazoa; phylum Chordata; class Mammalia; order Pholidota; family Manidae; genus Manis; species Manis javanica. The sequence goes on from NC_133160.1 coordinate 110,061,881, forward strand.
AAGTCCAGGAACCAGTGGGATGCATGCAGCTACAACTGCAGCATCACCTGGATCTTTGTTGAGGTTTTTTGATGATCATCTTCTGGTATGACTCTTCCAGAGAGTGCTGATGTTGGAAGTTCTTCTTCCTCACGTATTTTAGTTCATTTTCTGGGTAGCCAAATTAGGCTTTGATCCTCTGTATAAACACAACAGACCCTTTGCCCACACTTTGATATGCCCTTTATACCATTGTGTAGAAGTCACTGGAGGTCACCACACAGGAACTGCTTTTTCTTCTTTTTTTTTTTAAGAGAAAGGAATACTATCAGAAAAGTGTACCTCCATAGCTGATCATCTGACACCGTTTAAGTGATCAAAATTAAGGATATTTAAAGCATGCATTAATCATTGATTTACAGTTAGTTTTATCCTATCAGGGAGTAATCCCCCATTTCATTCTTTCTTTTTTTTTTTGTTATCTTTAATCTACACTTACATGAAGAATATTATGTTTACTAGGCTCTCCCCTATACCAGGTCCCCGCTATAAACTCCTTTACAGTCTCTGTCCATCAGCATAGCAAAATGTTGTAGAATCACTACTTGTCTTCTCTGGGTTGTACAGCCCTCCCCTTTCTCCCACCCACCCCATGCATGCTAATCTTAATACCCCCCCTCTTCTTTCCACCACTCTTATCCCTCCCTACCCACCCATCCTCCCCAGTCCCTTTCCCTTTGGTGCCTGTTAGTCCATTCTTGGGTTCTGTGATTCCGCTGCTGTTTTGTTTCTTCAGTTTTTCCTTTGTTCTTATACTCCACAGATGAGTGAAATCATTTGGTATTTCTCTTTCTCTGCTTGGCTTATTTCACTGAGCATAATACCCTCCAGCTCCATCCATGTTGCTGCAAATGGTAGGATTTGCCTTCTTCTTATGGCTGAGAAGTATTCCATTCTGTATATGTACCACAACTTCTTTATCCATTCATCTACTGATGGACATTGAGGTTGCTTCCAATTCTTGGCTATTGTAAATAGTGCTGCGATAAACATAGGGGTGCATCTGTCTTTCTCAAACTTGATTGCTGCATTCTTAGGGTAAATTCCTAGGAGTGGAATTCCTGGGTCAAATGGTAAGTCTATTTTGAGCATTTTGATGAACCGCCATACTGCTTTTCACAATGGTTGAACTAATTTACATTCCCACCAGCAGTGTAGGAGGGTTCCCCTTTCTACACGGCCTAGCCAACATTTGTTGTTGTTTGTCTTTGGATGGCAGCCATCCTTACTGGTGTGAGGTGATATCTCATTGTAGTTTTAATTTGCATTTCTCTGATAATTAGCGATGTGGAGCATCTTTTCATGTGTCTGTTGACCATCTGTATTTCTTTTTTGGAGAACTGTCTGTTCAGTTCCTCTGCCCATTTTTTAATTGGATTATTTGATTTTTGTTTCTTGAGGCATGTGAGCTCTTTATATATTTTGGACGTCAAGCCTTTCTCAGATCTGTCATTTACAAATACATTCTCCCATACTGTAGGGTTCCTTTTTGTTCTATTGATGGTGTCTTTTGCTATACAGAAGTTTTTCAGCTTAATATAGTCCCACTTGTTCATTTTTGTTGTTGTTTTCCTTGCCCGGGGAGATATGTTCAAGAAGAGGTCACTCATGTTTATGTCTAAGAGGTTTTTGCCTATGTTTTTTCCAAGAGTTTTATGGTTTCATGACTTACATTCAAGTCTTTGATCCATTTTGAATTTACTTTTCTGTATGGGGTTAGACAGTGATCCAATTTCATTCTCTTACATGTAGCTGTCCAGTTTTGCCAGCACCATCTGTTGAAGAGACTGTCATTTCCCCATTGTATGTCCATGGCTCCTTTATCAAATATTAATTGACCATATATGTTTGGGTTAATGTCTGGAGTTTCTAGTCTGTTCCACTGGTCCGTGGCTCTGTTCTTGTGCCAGTACCAAATTGTCTTGATTACTATGGCTTTATAGTAGAGCTTGAAGTTGGGGAGTGAGATCCCCCCTACTTTATTCTTCTTTCTCAGGATTGCTTTGGCTATTCAGTGTCTTTGGTGTTTCCATATGAATTTTTGAATTATTTGTTCCAATTCATTGAAGAATGTTGCTGATAATTTGATAGGGATTGCATCAAATATGTATATTGCTTTGGGCAGGATGGCCATTTTGACAATATTAATTCTTCCTAGCCACGAGCATGGGATGAGTTTCCATTTGTTAATGTCCCCTTTAATTTCTCTTAAGAGTGACTTGTAGTTTTCAGAGTATAAGTCTTTCACTTCTTAGGTTAGGTTTATTCCTAGGTATTTTATTCTTTTTGATGCAATTGTGAATGGAATTGTTTTGCTGATTTTTCTTTCTATTGGTTCATTGTTAGTGTATAGGAAAGCTACAGATTTCTGTGTGTTAATTTTGTATCCTGCAATTTTGCTGTATTTCGATATCAGTTCTAGTAGTTTTGGAGTGGAGTCTTTAGGGTTTTTTATGTACAATATCATATCATCTGCAAATAGTGACAGTTTAACTTCTTCTTTACCAATCTGGATTCCTTGTATTTCTTTGTTTTCTCTGATTGCCGTGGCTAGGACCTCCAGTACTATGTTAAATAACAGTGGGGAGAGTGGGCATCCCTGTCTGGTTCCCGATCTCAGAGGAAATGCTTTCAGCTTCTCGCTGTTCAGTATAATGCTGGCTGTGGGTTTATCATATATGGCCTTTATTATGTTGAGGTACTTACTTGCCCTCTATTCCCATTTTGCTGAGAGTTTTTATCATGAATGGATGTTGAATTTTGTCAAATGCTTTTTCAGCATCTATGGAGATGATCATGTGGTTTTTGTCTTTCTTTTTGTTGATGTGGTGGATGATGTTGATGGATTTTCGAATGTTGTACCATCCTTGCATCCCTGGGTTGAATCCCAGAGTATAAGTCTTTCACTTCTTAGGTTAGGTTTATTCCTAACCTAACCTAAAGTTGTATGACCTAACCATGGTGTATGACCCTTTTGATATACTTTTGAATTCGGTTTGCCACTATTTTATTAAGTATTTTTGCATCTACATTCATCAGGGATATTGGTCTGTAATTTTCTTTTTTGGTGGGGTCTTTGTCTGGTTTTGGTATTAGGGTGATGTTGGCTTCATAGAGTGAGTTTGGGAGTATTCCCTCCTCTTCTATTTTTTGGATAACTTTAAGGAGAATGGGTATTATGTCTTCTCTGTGTGTCTGATAAAATTCCGAGGTAAATCCGTCCAGCCCGGGTGTTTTGTTCTTGGGTAGTTTTTTGATTACCATTTCAATTTCTTTGCTCGTAATTGGTTTGTTTAACTTTTGTGTTTCTTCCTTGGTCAGTCTTGGAAGGTTGTATTTTTCGAGGAAGTTGTCCATTTCTTCTAGGTTTTCCAGCTTGTTGGCATATAGGGTTTCATAGTAGTCTTTAATAATTCTCTGTATTTCTGTGGAGTCTGTCGTGATTTTTCCGTTCTCATTTCTGATTCTGTTGATTTGTGTTGATTCTCTTTTTCTCTTAATAAGTTTGGCTAGAGGCTTATCTATTTTGTTTATTTTCTCTAAGAACCAGCTCTTGGTTTCATTGATTTTTGCTATTGTTTTATTCTTCTCAATTTTGTTTATTTCTTCTCTGATCTTTATTATGTCCCTCCTTCTGCTGACTTTAGGCCTCATTTGTTCTTCTTTTTCCAATTTCGATAATTGTGGTGTTAGACTATTCATTTGGGATTGTTCTTGCTTCTTCAAGTGTGCCTGGATCGCTATATACTTTCCTCTTGAGACTGCTTTTGCTGCGTCCCATAGAAGTTGGGGCTTTGTGTTATTGTTGTCATTTGTTTCTATATATTCCTTGATCTCTATTTTAATTTGTTTGTTGATCCATTGATTATTTAGTAGCATGTTGTTAAGCCTCCATTTGTTTGTGAGCCTTTTTGTTTTCTTTGTAGAATTTATTTCTAGTTTTATACCTTTGTTGTCTGAAAAATTGGTTGGTAGAATTTCAATATTTTGGATTTTGCTGATGCTCCTTTTGTGGGCAAGTATGTGGTCTATTCTGGAGAATGTTCCATGTGCACTTGAGAAGAATGTATATCCTGTTGCTTTTGGATGTAGAATTCTATAGATGTGTATTAGATCCATCTGCTCTACTGTGCTGTTCAGTGCTTCTGTGTCCTTACTTATTTTCTGCCTGGTGGATCTATCCTTTGGGGTGAGTGGTGTGTTGAAGTCTCCTAAAATGAATGCATTGCAGTCTATTTCCCCCTTTAGTTCTTTTAGTATTTGTTTCACATATGTTGGTGCTCCTGTGTTGGGTGCATAGATATTTAGAATGGTTATATCCTCTTGTTGGACTGAGCCCTTTATCATTATGTAGTGTCCTATTTTTGAAATATGTTTTTCCATTCCTTGACTTTTAGTCTGTACATGTCTTTGGGTTTGAGGTGAGTTTCTTGTAAGCAGCATATAGATGGGTCTTGTTTTTTTATCCATTCTATTACTCTGTGTCTTTTGATTGGTACATTCAGTCCATTTACATTTAGGGTGACTATTGAAAGATATATACTTATTGCCATTGCAAGCTTTAAATTTGTGGTTACCAAAGGTTCAAGGTTAGCCTCTTTAGTATCTTACTGCCTAACTTAGCTCACTTATTGAGCTGTTATATACACTGTCGGGAGATTCTTTTCTTCTCTCCCTTCTTATTCCTCCTCCTCCATTCTTCATATGTTGGGTGTTTTTTTCTGTGCTCTTTCTAGGAGTGCTCCCATATAGAGCAGTCCCTGTAAGATGCCCTGTAGAGGTGGTTTGTGGGAAGCAAATTCCCTCAGCTTTTGCTTGTCTGGGAATTGTTTAATCCCACCATTATATTTAAATGATAGTCATGCTGGATACAGTATCCTTGGTTCAAGGCCCTTCTGTTTCATTGCATTAAATATATCATGCCATTCTCTTCTGGCCTGTAGGGTTTCTGTCGAGATGTCTGATGTTAGCCTGATGGGTTTTCCTTTATAGGTGACCTTTTTCTCTCTAGCTGCCTTTAAAACTCTTTCCTTGTCCTTGATCTTTGCCATTTTAATTATTATGTGTCTTGGTGTTGTCCTCCTTGGATTCTTTCTGTTGGGGGTTCTGTATATTTCTGTGGTCTGTTTGATTATTTCCTCCCCCAGTTTGGGGAAGTATTCTTCAATTATTTCTTCCAAGATACTTTCCATCCCTTTTCCTTTCTCTTCTTCTTCTGATACCCCTATAATATGGATATTGTTCCTTTTGGATTGGTCACACAGGTCTCTTAATATTGTTTCATCCCTGGAGATCCTTTTATCTCTCTCTATGTCAACTTCTATGCGTTCCTGTTCTCTGGTTTCAATTCCATCAATGGCCTCTTGCATCTTCTCCATTCTGCTTATAAATCCTTCCAGAGTTTGTTTCATTTCTGTAATCTCCGTTCTGGCATCTGTGATCTCCCTCTGGACTTCATCCCATTTCTCTTGCGTATTTCTCTGCATCTCTGTCAGCATGTTTATGATTTTTATTTTGAATTATTTGTCAGGAAGACTGGTTAGGTCTGTCTCCTTCTCTGGTGTCTCTGTGATCTTGGTTTGCCTGTAATTTTGTCTTTTCATGGTGATAGGAATAGTTTGAAGAGCTGGGACAAGTGACAGCTGGAAGAACTTCCCTTCTTGTTGGTTTGTGGCCTTCCTCTCCTGGGAGAACAGTGACCTCTAGTGGCTTGTGCTGGGTAGCTGCATGCAGACAGCACTTCTGCTTCCTGCCCAGCTGCTGTGGAGTTTATCTCGGCTGTAGCTGTAGGCGTGCCCTGGCTCGGGATGCTGCTCCAAAGTGGTGGAGTTGTGTTGGAGGGGAAGTGGCCGGGAGGCTATTTATCTCCCTAAGGGGCGTCCATGTTCCCTGCAGCCCAGGGGATTAGAATGCCCAGAGATCCCTGGGTTCCCTACCTCTGGACTAAGTGTCCCGCCCTGCCTCTTTAAGACTTCCAAAATGCATCCGCCAAAACAAAACAACCATAAAAAAAAAAATGGCCGCTCATTTTTCTTTATTCTCCTGCGCCAGCCTCAGGCACCCACTCACCGGTCTTGCTACCCTGTTTCCCTAGTATTGGGGTCCCTATCCCTTTAAGACTTCCAAAAAGCACTCACCAAAACAAAACAACAACAAAAAAATGGCTCTCGCTTTTCTTTTGTTCTCCGGCGCTGGCCTCCTATACCCACTTGCCAGTCTTGCTGCCCTGTTTCCCTAGTATTGGGGTGCCCTTTAAGACTTCCAAAAAGCACTCACCACAACAAAACAACAACAAAAAAAACAAACAAAAAAAATGGCCGCTCACTTTTCTTTTGTCCTCTGGCGCCGGCCTCCGGTACCCGCTCACCGTTCTTGCTGCCCTGTTTCCCTAGTATCCAGGGTCCCGCGCATGCACTGTGTCTGTGCTCTGGTCCTGATGGCTGGGGCTGTCTATTTAGCAGTCCTGAGCTCCCTCTCCCTCCCCGCTCTGACTCCTCTCTTCCCACTGGGAGCTGGGGGGAGGGGCGCTCAGGTCCCACCGGCTGGGGCTTGTATCTTACCCCTTTCGCAAGGCGCTGGGTTCTCGCAGGTGTGGATGTGGTCTGGATGTTGTCCTGTGTCCTCTGGTCTTTATTCTAGGAAGAGTTGTCTTTGTTATATTTTCATAGATATACGTGGTTTTGGGAGATTTCCACTGCTCTACTCACATGGCCATCTTGGCTCCACCTCTCCGACTTTTCCAATTTTGACTTGCTTTTAAGTACTCAAAAACCCATCTTTGGAAGAAAATCACTTTATTTAGGAAAAACAAATCAAAGGACTTGGTTGCCTTGACTATGATATTTATGGGTGCTTGTGGGGAAAATGAAAGTTCCTATGGCCAGGATCCTCACCTGACCCTAAACTACTTGATGATGTGATTGGCTTACTGCTAGGCTAATGTTTCCACACCCATTAGCAATGACCTATTATTGACTGAGTCATTATAAAGACTCTGGATGGGGGCAGAGATGGAGGTAGAGTTGGAGGTGGATTATGGACCTGGAGTCTACTGGATGCAGACATGACTCTAGTGCTTGACCTACCAACATGAGAATAAAGCCAGGTATAAACCCTTTTACCCCAAGAACATTCCACTATCACTTTTCAGTCTCACCAAATCCACAGTGAACTTACCCAGGGCTGAAACTCTTAGGCAAGACAGTGCTCCTCAAATCTCACTTTATAAATCCAGACTTTTTCTTTGTTTATTTCTATCAGTGTGATTTCATCACAAAGCTATATCATTTATTCATTCATTTATTAAATATGTCTTGAGAGTCTACTATCCAAAATAAGATATGCCAAGAGACAAATGCTAGGAACAAAAGGTTACATTTTCACCACATTTACATCTCCAAAGGATAAAAGTTTTCATCATTGACAGTTATGACTGTATATTTTAAGTAAAAGTTTGTGATAGCATATTGAAATTCTAACACTCTTCACTTCTACTTAAAAAATAATTCACTTTTTTATTTTACTTGTATCTTGCTATTTAAATAACAACTTTGAGGTGTTCAAACTAAGGCTCAACACTCACACTAACTGTAGATGAACAAAAGGGAGGAAAACAGATCCAAAGAAAGGGAACAAAATTCATTACAAGTAAAACATAAACAATCCATACTTAACACTTGGGGTTTTTGTTAGTGCATTTTCTCACAAGTATTTCTAAGTATCAACTATAAGAAGCAAGCTCAATTTGCTAAAAGGCATAAGCGGTCTGCACTTTACACAGGAGGTTAGAAAAATACACACATATTAAAAATCCTTTCCAACAAACACAAAGAAAAGTTGCATGCCATCAAATGGCACAGCGGGAAATATAGAGTTTTCCATACTCAGTAGAAAGTGTTAACATTTTACACATCAGGAGTAACTGTCATGCTCAGCATTTAAACAGTGGCAGTCAATGAGAAGAACTAAAATGTTACTTTTCTCCATGCAGCACTTTTTGATTTCTTATTTGTCTTGAATAATATGAAATGCTGCAGTTACCCTGAAATGCCTGTGAACTGAGTTATTAAATAAATGACTCCAGCCCTGGGCAGCAGTGGGCCATGACATGCAGCTATTTGCACTTACAATGCAAATGCAGCTGGATAGATGAGCCTGCCCTGGTACATTCTCACTGGGATGTTCGTTAGCCTCACTTTACAGCTGTCAGAAATGATTTCTGTTATTCAGCTCTGCCTAGGCTCTGAGAAAGAATTCTATGGCAACTGATAGAAAATTATTTGAGAAAAACCAAACCTGTTTGAAAAGCTGACAAACTAAATGGTTAAAAAAAAATCATCACTTCATCTTAAAGGATTAAAATGCAGTAATAAAAATAATTACAGATTAGAGACAAAGGATGAACTCAACCTTACCTCAAAGAGTTCTGTGACAGTTTATCATACTTGTTCCCAAACTGTGTCTTTGTTTTGTTTCTAAGCCTGTACTGTATCCCTGTTATTCAAATATATAAATGTCACTGTTCTCATCATGTTCCTCTGGAGTTATTGTACGTATCTTGATTCCCAGGGGAAGTCAGGAGCCTCTCAGTTTCTCCCATGTACACTCCAGTTAATTTAGGGACTTTGAGGAAAGAGAAGGTAGAGCCCTTACAGAATAGAAGCTGACCTGTCACTGGTACTCAGCAACCCATCAAGAGCTCTTCATCCTTGGAATGCCTATAAAATTTTTACCTGCACTTGATAAAAATCTCTTAGTTGTCTCATTCTTCTTATCATTTGTGACCCCCACTAGAATTCCAATTTGGGCACAATGGAGAAAAGTGCCACCTTATTTCTCTGGTATAGTGCTTAAAATAATGTTGTGTGTTAACAACAAATGTTGGCAAGGTTGTGGAGAAAGGGGAACCCTCCTGCACTGCTGGTGGGAATGTAAACTAGTTCAACCATTGTGGAAAGCAGTATGGAGGTTCCTCAAAAAACTAAAAATAGAAATGCCATTTGACCCAGGAATTCCACTCCTTGGAAATTACCCTAAGAATGCAGCAGCCCAGTTTGAAAAACACATATGCACCCCTATGTTTATTGCAGCACTATTTACAATAGCCAAGAAATGGAAGCAACCTAAGTATCCATCAGTAGATGAATGGATAAAGAAGATGTGGTACATATACACAATGGAATATTATTCAGCCATAAGAAGGAAACAAATACTACCATTCGCAACAACGTGGATGGAGCTAGAGGGTATTATGCTCAGTGAAATAAGCCAGGAGGAGAAAGACAAGTACCAGATGATTTCACTCATCTATGGAGTATAAGAACAAAGAAAAAACTGAAGGAACAAAGCAGCAGCAGAATCACAGAACCCATGAATGGACTAACAGTTGCCAAAGGAAAAGGGACTGGGGAGGATGGGTGGGAAGGGAGAGATAAGGGGGAAAAAGAGGCATTAGGATTAGCACACATAATATAGGGGGTGGGGCACGGGGAAGGCAGTATATACAGAGAAGACAAGTAGTGACTCTATAGCATCTTACTACACTGATGGACCGTGACTGTAATGGGGTATGTGGGGGGGCTGATAATAGGGGGCATCTGTAAGACCAGAGGTACTGGAGGAAGGGACAGTCTCACTGGAAGACCCCGACTCGAACCAAGTTAAGGAAGAGAATTGCGAATGTCACTCAAATGATTCAACGGAAGGTCCCTAGCCACAGGTCCCGCCTAGAACACGCGTTGCAGCAATCTCCCCCCAGCAACCCAGCATGACCAATCATCAGTGATTATGACACCCACGCCTGCCAATTAGTTCTGTTCACAATACCTTCCAGGCTCTCTCAGCTCCCTTGATAAGCCTGTCCCCCCTCCTGCTCTGCGCAACTTCCCTGGCCCATGGATACGCGGACCCATGAAACTCACCCGGGATTATGCTAATAAATTTTTTTTGGCTCCTTTGTTGCCGCTTGCCTGGTCTGGTTTTGTTTACCTTACAGAGTCTAGTAACCATAATGTTGTTCAAGTAATTGTACATTAACAATATCAAAATTAAAAAATAATAATAACGTGTGTTTATTAACTCTTAATAAGTAGTTGTTCAAGACCTTTAATAGATAGTTATTCAAAGCATGTAAAACAATGATGATGCCAGGTTGGCAATCCCTGTGTCCACAGTTTCCCATCTACAAGGTGGCTACCCTGCCCCTAAAGACTTTATTTATACTGTTAAACATAAAAGCAGGGTTATTCTGTCATCTGGCAAATTAAATATCACCTCATATATTCCTATTGGCAGAAAGAATCTTGTCAACAGTTCAGACTTCCTTAGTCATTCTGAAGCTTTTCTTTACTCAGAAATCTTTAGATTTGTATTTGGATTCACTTTCAACACAGAATCGTTACCATGCTAGCCAAACACAACAGGTATTTTGATAATATATTCATAGTCTTTTAAAAGAAATTTCAGTATGTCAGGCGGCAGGAGAAGTAAAGAGATCTTTTTAAAAATAAGTGAGCTTGTCACATTTTCGGTGCAATGTTTCCTGAACAGCAAATGACCTGAAATATCACCACATGGATCATACGAAACCTTTAACAAGACATTTCTCAAGAAAATGGCACCCCAGAAACACATACATGTGTGAGGACACACACACCACTCACACACAAAACACTGTTTTTAATAGCCAAGGGCACTTTGGCACAATGCAGGGCGGTGGTTGTCAACATAAACAGATGGTCAAAGAAGTGGGCAAACACTTCGTGTGAACTAGTTCCATAAATGAAGTTTTTTTATTTCATTTTAAATGCCATACTTACTTAACCAGCTTTCAGACAAGATGATACTTGTAGCCAGTTGGAAAGAGTTCCCTGCCAGGCTTCTGTGTTTTTATGACAAAATTAAAAGTCCACAGATGGAATAACTCAAAGCTAATTCTTACGGAGTTTGTTTAGTTAGAATGGGGAAAAAAGAGAATACCATATTGCTTCAAATTAAAGCCACATCTACAAAATGAGAGATTTTTAATTGGGGAGGAAAGACATAGAAACAGCTTTTTAAAGAAATAGCAAGTCTGTTTTTTTTTTTTTTAAATAAGAACTATTTACCCATTAAAATAGCAAATTTCCCAAAAGAGTTTGAGAATCATCTGGGAAATTCCTGATTCCAAACTCAACCCCCAAACATCTCAGCACCCTTTCAATCAGTTATTTGAAAAATATCAGTTTGCCACTTCAGCTGCCTTCTAAAGATTTACTGTCTTCCCATCATGACTGCACTAGCCATTAAATTTCAAAATCCCCCAAAAAGACTCCTGTGTGTGAATTATGGAAAGAAAGGTGCTGAGTGGAAATGCAAAGGAGATGGGCTGTCTTGGCATTGTACATTCTTTAAAAAATTTGTGATTTTGTTAGGATATTTAGCTGGCTTCTTTAATGAGGGAATGAAATTGAACTGATGTTTTGTCTAACATGGTGGCCCACAAATAAAAGCATGAAATGTAAGTAATACTGCCTATTAGAGGAAGAAGAAAATAAAAAGAGGAACCTAAAAGGAAAAAATATTATCCATATCAAATGTTATATGTCACCCAATCTTCCAAATAAAAACAAAACTCAGGCAAGTAAAATTTGGTTACAAAACTCAACTGTGCAAAGAAATTTATCTACAGCTCTTTCAATGCAGTGAACACCCACTCAGAAGTCCAAAAGTAAAAAAAAAGGAAAAAAATTGGTCAATAAAATAATTGTTTTGGTCTACAAAATATAAAAGAAATTATTTTTACTTTTGCCCATTAGCTGATTTGACTTGATATAGTTAACTTGCAGGTTTCAAGTAAATCTAAGTATCTATGTTATACAGGGGAGGTAAACTTACATATAAGCTTCTATTTTTCTTCTAGAAAGATATGTACTTATTTCCACAAAAGTGATATTTCATGGTTGAAGGTGGGGGGAGAAAAGTTCTTAGCAAAAATACTGTGACAACATCTGCAAAGAAACAGCTGGTTTTCTTCCAGAATACCACTCTGCTCCCCCAAACCCAAGGAACGTGAGAAGCTCTAATCAATGCATAAATTAAGACCCTAAAGAAAACAATGGTTCCTGCTTCTCCTCTACTTGGCACCCAGCAATTAAAACCCAGGATTCTAGAGTAATTCATAGATACCACAGAGATCCAAGTGAATGGAACAGATTGAACCAGAAGTTCACTGTTACTCACTGAATGATTCACCTGTGATTTCAATTTCTTTGAAGAGAAACTTGGCCTAGTTATTTAATATTTCCTGTTTCCATCTGATTATCTTTTATTTTAGGAATCTTTTGGGGGGGTCTTCATTTATTTCCCCTAGGCTACTTTGCATAAGAATCCCAGGCAGGTAGTGAGGGAAAAAGTTTTAATAGACTACAGTATAGTGTCAAGCATAACTTTTGTATATAATGGGAAACCAAAAATTTCATTTGACTCACTTTATTGCAGTGGACTGGATCAAACCCACAGTACCTCTGAGGCATGCCTGTATTATAATTATTCACTTCCTCAGGGCAAAAGGACATACAACAAGACAGCAACCTAGTAAAATCCTGAGGGGATCCTCTTTCTGCATTTGTTAAGAGTTTATCTTTTATTAGAGAAGAGTTTCCCCAAAAAATGTTAACTATCAATACATGAAAATATTTCCTGGCTAAATATGCTGAAGGATATCTGAGTTTAAGAGGCTTCTCAATTTCAGGACTTCTTAAAGTGTTTAATTTATGAATGTGTGATACAAATCTTCCAGAAGGAAGCTTCTATTTTGAGTTTCTTGACTTATTTATCCATGAAACCCTCTTAACCCAGTGTAAGACATTAATGGTCTACCAAAGTCAATGAAAAATGGCAGTTATTTTCACTCTGTCTTTTTAGGCCCCATTATTTCTAACCATACTTTATTTACCATGTGAAGAGCAAGCACTTCACTCACATCAAAGTCACAGTTTCCTTTTTCACAATATCTGTTCCTCCCATTTTAGATCCCCATAAATTGCATGTAATGCCCAAAGAGGAACTTTTATTCCAAGGTGACATTAAGTTTAAGGAGAAGGTAAGGGAGAGAATCGAAGTTATATTAGACACCACAGCGACCACCTTGAGCTTAAACTTTTAGAGCTTTTAGCTTTTTTCACCTAGGGAGGACTCACACATTAGTTAAGGTGATACTAGTATCTATGCAGCTCCTTTAACACACTCCAAATGGTCAGAGAGGGAAAATGCTACTGCCACAAGAACAAGAATGGGATACCAGAAAACTTTCCTTATCCATATCTGGATAATTCCTGTAAAGACAGTCTGTAACAAAAGCACCGTGAGGTCAGGGACTTTGTACACCACTGTTTCTGCAGAGTTCTAGAACTGGGCTTGGCACATAGTTCAGTAAGTGTTCAATAATTGATTAAATGAATGAATCGAAAGTATTTAATACAAGTATTCTAGTAGAAAATCATAGTTTATATTCAGCTCTAAGATTTTTTAGGCAGTTAAGTAGATAATAAAGAAATTATTTAGCTTCTCTCTATAAAGTTGCTATTGGCACCATTTACTGAAAAGCACTTTATTATTTCTTCTTGGTATAAATACATCCATTAGAATGATGAGTGAAGTGCTCATTAGTCAACCTGAATACTAAAAGTGGTGGAGGTTAGCTCAAAGCCTGACCTTTTCAAACATTTTGCATCTTAAAAAAAAAAAATCTACCACACTTCCCTCCCTAATCTTCCCTCTTTGATCCTCTGGTTAATTGGTGAGCAATCTCTCCTTTAACTTTACCAAAATATTGCAGAGTATTTTCAGTAAATGTCACTATAAATTGAAAGTGACATTAACTTGGTAGACGTGTTTCATTTTCTGATCACATGTAACAAACTTAGTCATTGCTCTTGTGCTTCCCCTATTAGTATTGATTTTCCGAGCTGATAATGGATAGCAGAAAAAGGCTCATTTAAACATTCTCACCCTTTGGCCTTACCAGGAGCTTAATTGTTGCCATGAATACACAATGGAGATTTTTTAATACCTTAAAAATAAACATTTATGCTACTATTCTGATTATGTTGTGCCCTCGTTATCTTTATATTTAATATTGCAGAAATAATTAATTCAGCAAAGCAAGGAAAAAAACAATAGGTCCATGACTGCTTATCTCCTTCACCGGTAGGACAATTTCTGTCCCAGCAATTATTACTTGTGACTCTGGATGCATCATTTAATTTCTCTGATCCTTTGTTTTGTCTCTAAAATTGGGATATTACCTAGCTCATAGCATTTCTTTAAAGATTAATTCAGAAAGTATATGAAATGACTTCACTGAAGCTATGTCCATTTCCATTCAGAGACTTTATCTTAAGTATGAGGTAAAGTTATGAGAGTATCAGCAGATGAGCGTTAACAAAAGGACTACATTTTAGGAAATGAATCCTATGATCGCACAGATTGAAGTGGCCAAACCACTCGCATACCAACTTCAAGTACAGTTTAGGATAAAATTAGTATCATCCTAAATTAAGTATTTTAACATTTTTCCTCTTTCAAAAGCAGGCAAAATAAGAAGACACAGAATCAGGAGTAAGTTACATAGCTTCCAATCAGCAGCACAAGGTCAGAGACTAATAAACTGCGGGACTGTTAACCAAGAAACTTAACTGTAATGTGCCCCTGGAGTAAAATTCCCCTTTAATATAAACCACCTTACGGTCTTACAGTCTCCTTCCTGTTCAGTGTAGTCAATCACGACTACAGCATGTGTAATTTCCTCCTATAACTTGCTAAGGAGTGAAGGAAAAATCTCTCAGAACTGGACTTAACTTCCTACTCCAAATCTTGCGGGTAAGGGCACAGAGTCCACCAACTCGAGACTGCAGTGCCTGGCCCACTACTAGGTCACCCACGACGCCCACGCAGGGCAAGTCCGGGGTGGAGCCATAGCAGGGGCCTTCCCAGCCACCTTGTCCTCACTTCTACCTAAAAGAAACTCAGAACCAGAGAACTGGGTACAGGGTGTCACGGACAGAATCTGGACTGAAAGGCACGCTCCTAGCAAGTAGGAATACATTCCAGGCAAGGAGAAAATAATCCCGGTATCATTCACCCATAATATGGGGGAAAGCAGGTTATATAAACCATGTATTTATGAACTCATAAATACTTTGCACTTTTAGAGAAAACATATGTGGTCCATTTATATTCCTTTATCATATTTTATAAGTCCTTTTATTAACATAACACACCTCTTTTTTTTTTTAAAGGTAAGAGTCTTGTATTTTTATTCTTTCAGTTGAAGCAACAAACTCCATTTTCCCATTTTCAATGAGTTAATTTAAAGGACATATACATACTGAGCACTACCATCAAGTGCCCTACCTTTTATGGGGAGAGAGCACACTTTTGTAGTTGCCATTTGCCCTGGGTTTCTGCTTGGTACAGAACACAAGAACCGTTTGCTGCCACTTCCTGAGGAAGCATTATCTTATTATGAAAACCTCAGGATTTTCTCTCATTCTTCTACCTTACCCAAGAGGCTTAATGGCTTTAGACTATCATGAGATCATACAGGGAATAGGAAACAATGGTTTTCTAAAATGGTATTTGAAAACCATTGTGTATATTTCTGGTGTTATTGAAGAATAACACCCTTTATTAGAGCCAAAGAGAATGTAATCAGTAACATAACAAAATGTAAATACAGTTCAAAGCAAATATTCTTGGATCACTGCCTTGAAATTGCGTTATCATGTTTTATTTTCTAACATTCAGAGTTCTGGCATGGAAAAGAGTGGCTAAACAACTTTCCCAATGTCAAGTTACAGAATTGTTCTTCTCTCCTAAGTAATTATTGTAGATGACTGCTAATCCCTACTGAAAATTACTCTAAAGCAAACAACAAAAACCAAGAATATGGAAGGAACACTGTGAAAAAAATGTCAAAATCATGTACTTTAAAACCATGAAATCAAAACCATGAGTTTTCAAATTTCTTTTACTTAGCTTGTCAGTGGCTTCCACTTATATTTAGAGTAAGACCTTAATGCCTGCAATGGTCACGACATTCCCAACACCGTGACCCAAACTTCCCCTCTCTGCCTCTTGGCCTGCACTCTCCCTCTTGCTCCCTGTGCTCCAGGCTCAGTGGCCTTCTTTCAATTTCAGGAATTCCCCAAGCCCCTTCCTACCTTAGAACTTCCACACATGCTCTTCTTTCTTCCTGGAATGCTTTATTTTATTCTTTGCATGGCAGTCCCCTTATCCTTCACACTTGACCATTAATGTCAAATCAGATGTTTCCTGACTTCCCAATGTAAAGTAGATCTCCATGACCACAAAGTCATTCTTCCCCAGCACTCAGTTCTTTTGTTGAATAGCACTCATCATGAAGTATACACATGTGCGTGTTTGTGTGTATTGTTTACTGTGCATCCTCCCCACTAGTCCTGTGAGAGCAGGGGCCATGCTTCTGCTGTATAAAACAATATGCCCAGTACCTAGCACAGTACATCAAGCACATGGCAAGTACTCACTACTTGTTGGATGAATTGAAAATCTCCATGACCTGTGATTATCCTTCCTAATATGCTGTTCCAGAGTATCTGAGACAGATCATCATGTGAACTATTTTCTAGGCCTTATATAAAATCAGCAAAATAAACATTTGAAAATATCCAATAACTGGCTTAGTAATATTCATATTCTATGAAGTTGAAGTCCTTAATATCTGTGTCATGTTGTGTTTCCCAAACCACACAACTGATAAGTAGTATTTGCCAGTCCCCTAATACATACCACATACATATTATCTATTTTGCAAGAAAAAAATGTCTGTGATTCAATGACATGCCAAAGCATTAAATAGGGACAAAACTATGAATAAAACAGACTTTGACTATAATCAAATTTCTGGGCCATGGCAGCCAGCAAATGAGATTTAAAATTCATGAACTTTAAATTAGAAATATTTCTAAATATTATTGTTTAAAAGACGTACTGATTAATTTGTCCCTAGTTTTGCTCATTTTTAATTTTCATGTTCAACTCAGATGCTGATAGCATCTCCCACCTATAAGAACAATCAGATCAGACTATTAGAAATGTCTCCAAAAGTTATTAATCCTCCCTCCATGATACTAACATCTACATGTGTTATGTTTTTATCTGGTTATTAGTGTAATTATTATGAAACATAGTCCCATGAAGAATAAGGCAAGTACTAAACTTTCCTCTTATCTCATTTGAGAGAAATTATTTTTCCCAGGAAGCTAAACTTCCTGTAAGAGATAACTTTCTTCAAAGGAGCAATTTACTATCAAGTAGATACTTCCTATACTATCAACTTCCTATGGTATAATCTAACCTGTTCTTATTAGTACTCAAAATATAAAAGTCTCATGGGATACAAAACAGAATTAGGCTTGGTACAAACTTACTTAGGAGAAACAATTATGCTAACTTCATTTTTCATACTATTATTTGTATTCCTCAAGTGAGCTGATGACTGCCCGCTCTCCTGAGAACAGCAGAGCATTCCATTTTCATCTTATTCATGAATGGACATTTACTTTCCCCAAATGCACATTTTCTTCTTCAGCTTGATATTTCTTTCCATGTTTGTGTCATTTTTCTTTGGGGGTAAAGTAGAAAAGGGAGGGGGTCCTGCAGCTCAGTTAAGAAAGAAGAAACCAAAGGAGGGGCCTAGGGCATGACAGGTGAGACACCCTCTTCTGGACCCAATTCCAACACTGGTTCAGATACTCCCAAAGGAAAAATAAAATTCAACCTAAAGGATAAAATGTGTTCACCCACAAAGCATTTTGAGCTGAAGACAAAGTTCCTCCTAATT
This sequence comes from Manis javanica, assembly GCF_040802235.1. Classification (NCBI taxonomy): domain Eukaryota; kingdom Metazoa; phylum Chordata; class Mammalia; order Pholidota; family Manidae; genus Manis; species Manis javanica. Next base: position 110,079,783 of record NC_133160.1, read on the forward strand.
ATAGACACTAAAATGACTTGGTAAAAAACAGAAGTTCATACACAAGCACACACAGAAACACACATACATGTATACATACAGTGTTCATATCTTATAATTCTAAAAAAGGTCAATATAAGATCTGTCTTTGATGTAACCACCTAATTCCTTACTATCTAAGTGACTATATAAGGGGCTCCACAGATGTCCATTAATACAGGAAAGTTCCCCCAAAGAGCAATAGAACACCAGGTACCACGACCTTAGGTAGACTCAACAGAGAATTTACTGACTGAATGAATTTCCTGATTGTACATATATAGTTAACAGTCTACAACTAAAATAAAAAATGAAATTTCTTTGCCTTGGGATGTTTGTGGAAAATAAAAGCATTGTCTTGCCAGATGACTTTCTCGGCTTTTGTAAACTTCCCAAGCAACATCTAATGACAGGTATTGCTTATATAACATTAACATGTGTACTGTGATGGTTAACTTTGTGCGTCAACTTGGATGGGTCATGATATGCAGGTATTTGGTTAAACATTATCATGGATGTTTCTTTAAAGGTGTTCTGGATGAGATGAACACTTTAAATGGTAGATTTTTGAGTCAAGCAGATTATGCTCTATAACATGGGTGGGTCTCATCCAATCAGTTGAAGGCCTTACTAGATCAGAGACTGACCTCTCCCTAGAAAAAAGGAATTCTGCCAGCAGACTGCCTTTGGACTCAAACCACAGCTCTTTCATTAGTCTCCAGTAACTCCCATCAGCTTTTGGACTTGCCAAGCATCTATAATCACATGCGCCAACTCCTTAAATCTCTTTATATATGTATATACATGTTGTTGGTTCTGTTTCTCTGGAGAGCCCTAACTAAGCACAAACACTAAAACTGATCCCTTAACATCTATTTTAAGTCTACTTTCGTAACTGATTTTTAAACATTATCTCCATATTACCAAGTAATATCACTTCAGCTTCACAAAGGCTTGAGATCAAGACTAGCAGGCTTATGTATTTATGAAAGCAGTTCGTGGGGACAAGACTTTTTTTTATCTGATTCCTTTTCATTTTACTTGTGCAAGATCAGTTCATGTGGACCAGTCTATCACCAGTCAAGATCAGTGTATCCAAATGGCAGATAGCTACTGAACCCTGTATGGCAAGACTCTATAAAAGACAAAATAGCTCTATAGTGAGAACATTTTCCTTCTAGGTCCTTGATTAAATACAGCAGCAAGAGCAGCTGGAATTAAAGGAAAAGACAACTCTAGCATCCAGTAAGAGTCTTAAATATAGTTTCTATTGTCAGGCAAAACACTGTTAGCTGAATTCGTGTGTACTCACATTACATTAGATATATAAGAAGGAGAGAAAAATCGTAACAGAGAGGAATAACTGTGGAGCTGATTTTTTACAGCAGTTACCTCTGAAAAAGCTGTGTGCACAGTCTATTGAACATTGTGGCCAGAACTCTCAGCTTCAAGGTCTCCATATCACAGATGGTTTATCAGGAGAAAAATGATAATGGCTGAAAACTGCATGGGTTTTTATTGTTAATGGGAGGAAGGAAAGGAATAGACTGATATACCACGAACAATGAAAGCATCACTCTCATTGCTATATGGCACAAATTACAGATGAAAGAAACTGCTAACCTAAGGTACAATAGTTGTTGAAATAAAGTTTTACAATTTTAAGGACAAAAGAAGAAGGAGGCCTGTTTCTTATTCCCACAGCTCTCTCCATCCGTGATTTCTAAGGCTACTTGATTAATGTCAGGTGTCTGTCCAGAGAAACGGAAAGGGCATAACAACTTGGGAATTCCTAATGCCTCATGAAGCACACCATCAACTATCTATGGTTCTTTTGATGTTAGCAGAAATACAGTTGAGAACATTATGTAATTGGATACAGGAGGTATTTGATGCCAATAAGTATTTACAGTGACCATGTCTGAGATAAGAATGCCCATCTCTTTTTGTATGGGATATACAGGGTTCATCTTTCTTCAAAACTAACCATAGTCACGAATTGTAGAGAATTTGTGTCCACAGTTAAGCAGCAAAGTATTCCAACAAATGCTACCAGGCAGTGTGTGGCTTCTTAAGCATCCAGAGGATCATTTGCCTACAGTTATGTGCTTCAAGAAGAAATTATATTCCTTTAGTTTCAAGAAGAATCTATTTGCCTAACAGAAATGGAATCATTCTATGTGTTTAAATATTCCTTATATGTTTGGGGAAAAGAAAAAGAGACAAGAGATTGTTCCTTTTGTTCATTATTGCATTGGAATAAAAGGGCTATTTCATCTCTTTTGTCTATTTAAGTTGCTCAATACCTTCTGCTTTTAGAGAAATTATCACACATTGTTTGCATGATGACTAACATGATTTTTCCCTTATTTGAATCCACAGATGTTCTATACAGTCTTTGTTAACATATGTCTTGATTTATGTCCTACTTGATGTTTCAAATCTAAGAAGGCAACTGCTAAACGATTTGATGCATTCAGTTGTAACTCAGTTATGATAATTTTGCTCCAAAATAGTTTGGCGTTTTTAGATGCAAACATTTCCATTGCTTCCCCTGGTTTCTATGTAGCATTGGCTAGTATAAGGAACCACAGCAGGGAACAACCTTCATACTCTCTGAGACTTTAAATTGTTCACAGTGATGCATAACATAGGCTCCTAACATGGGCTCTCAAAGATATGAGACCCGAGAGTGCATGGATAGCATTAGGGAACTCAAGGGCTTCACTGTCCCGACCAACTCTTAAACCTCAGTGGCTCTTTCTAGCTCCAGGGCAAGCCCAGGCTTCAAGGCTCTGTAAAATCATACTTGACCTTATAAATCACACAGCTTCTATTATTTCAAGTAAAAATAAAGCTGAGCTTGTCTTCTCATTGTCCTCAGAATGCACCTCACTAATGCCCACCTCCTTGACTTTGTCTGTTCTCCTTCCCCTACCACTCCCTCACTCCCCCAAACTCGGACACCTTCTCCTTCCTACATGTTCTCGGTCTTATCATTCCTCTTGGCTACCTCAGGCTCTCATCTTCTGTGATGTTTTCCAAAACGATTGTAACCTAGGGTGACTGCTCCCTTTCCAAACTACTAGACACTTATTTTCTGCTCTGCTTGTTTGGGTTCTTAATCATACATGCAAGTTTACTAGACAAGCATTTATTAAACAGCTACTATGTACCAGGCACTTTTCTATTACTTACAAATGAAATGGTGAACAAGACAGATAAACTTACCCAGCTTCAGCATACCTCATATGTATTTACCCATCTCCCAGGGGGATCATACAATGCGATACCAGCCGAGAAGTATCCCATGACCGACCCTTTCATCAGCCCCTGTGAGTCATTCAACACACAGCTGACTGAATGGGTGGAGACGCACTGCAGCAGGCGGATGCTGCCTGCATTCTCTGTCCTTCCTGTTCCATTCTTCTCACAGCTCTTTCACCTTGCCTTTTCATGTAGCTCTTAGACTCATATAATCACACCAACCAAAAATACCTTGTTTTGTCTCTTACTGGGGAAAAAAAAACTATATCTTCAAAATCCCCTATTCTTTTCACTCACAGAAGCATATCCACCTGGGCGTGCTGCAGTTTCCATGTGGGTGGAGTCTGCACTGTCTAATGTGAGCTAAGACAGCAGGAAGGGTGGTCTCGTGAATGGAGAGGAATGGAATGTGGAGTCAAGTGACAGCATTTTAGGGTGAAGTCTAGCCAAACTTAGGTTGTTTCAGTTCTCTGTGCCTTATCTTTCTTAACTGTGAAATAAGGTTTGAACAACATTGTTTCTAATTCCCCTTCCAAACCTACTACTACTATGACTATTCTATGAGTGCTTCTCTATTTCTCTGTAATTATCATGAAACTGCCCAACTCTTTCTGATGTATGGTTTTCACTCTCAGGAATTAAGAGTGAGGCAGAGTATTTTGGGGGGGCGGGTTTGATTTGGTTTTGCATATACCTTTAAATATCCTTCCTAAATAATTAATCGAATACCACTTGCCAATAAAAACAATAAATATCAATTGGTAATGAAGTTACGGCTGTGTTAGTTAGGGTTCTCCAGAGAAACAGAACCAATAGGAAATAGACAGAGATTTATTATAGGATTACAGAGGCTGAGAAGACCTACAATCTGCTCTCTGCAAGCTGTAGTATCAGGAAAGCCAGTGGTGCAATTCAGAGTCCAAAGGTCCGAGAACCAGGAGCACTGACGCCCAAGGGCAAGAGAAGGTGAATACTGCAGCTCAAGCAAAGAGAGCAAATTAGCCCTTTCTCTGCTCTCCTGTCTATAGTGACGGTCTCAACAGATTGGGTCAGCCACCCACAAGAGTATAGGCAACATAGGTGAGGGTGAAATTCTTTGCTCAGTCTACCAATTAAAATGCTAATCTCTTCTGGAATTAGCCTCACAGACAAAATTACCTTACAGACAAACCCCCAAAATAATGTTTTACCAGCTATCTGGGTATCACTTAGCCCAGTGAAGTTGATACATAAAATTATCATAATTACTGCATTTGCATTAAATATGCTTCAATTCATCAAGAGATTTATTTGGAATGAACAACTGGCATTAACTGATGTCCCAATCTTGGCATTTGTGATAAGGGGTGCTTATAAGACTCTCCATACAAAAAGTTAAAATATTAGACTTTCAATCCCCCACTTTGAAAAGCTCTTCAAAAGTATGCCCCAGAAACTCTTTTACTACCACTTTAACAGGGTACCTGGAGATGTTTAATAAACTGTACTAAAACCTTCTAAATTAGTATGGAGCAAACTGTTGTTCATGAAGGCCAAACAGGGAAAACGCAGGAGTCATGTTTAACTTTTCTTTCTCTCTACTCCTCGCCCAGCCATCAGCAAATTCTAATGGTTCTGCCCTCCCCATGTAGAATCTAACCACTCCTCACCTCCTCCACAAGTGCCACCTGATCCAAGCCCCAGTGACCTCTTATCCAGATTACTGCAATACCCTCCTTGCCTTACTTCCAGTCTCAACACCCAGAAAGTGATCTTTTAAAAACATCGTATCATTTCACACCTCTGCCCATCTAGTTTTTGGCTTGCAAAAGTTGCTCTCAACCTAACAGTTGGCTTACAGTGATGCTTCTGGCTTCCAGGTTTCAATATTAATTGAAACTTTGTGAGCAACAGTCCTTAAGATGTCTAGTTACTTGACATTTACCCAATGTATAGTTACTCAGGAAATTGCCATGGACTTCTTTGAGAAGGACTGGGGAAATCATTACAGCATCTCCTTCAGTCAATGAGTTCTGGGTTTATAAACAGACTCAGGTCTAGAAACTGGGCAAGGGATTATGCCTTTTTACCGGAGTAACTGCCCTTGGCCTCTTGGTCATGCATTCCTCATACATCTTGATTATATAAATTAAGTACTGGCCTTGTTAATTGCCCACTTCTTCTCTTATGGACATTGTGGTGATAGAAATAGCTCTTAGATCCCCTTCAAAGAACGACTTGTTGCCCCAGCTGCTACCTTAAAGCAGCCTTCAGGCATCTGTTAACTTTGCCGTTCATTACAAAATTCTGTCCATTCAATTTCTGATGATCATACTCTACTAAATGTCCTCTGTTCTTTGAAATCCTATTATTCCCATTGCAATCAGTGGGCCCAATTCACAATGGCATCTCTTCAGCCCCATCCTACACAAGGCAGCCACCACTGAATTTCTATGTGGTGCTGGCACCTCTCTCATTAGTACACCATCAGTGTCTCCCATGGGGCATAGTCTTCTGGTGGGTTTTCCAGTCTTACATACATATCTACTTAAACATCTGCACTTCTCTGACCCTTTTTATTTCTGAGAGCTGCCTGCCAAGAGTCCTTCTGGGGGGAAGCAGTCCTTCATTTCCAAAAGAGTGCCTATGAGATGTATCACAGCTTCTCCTTCATCACTTAACTAAGATTATAATGCTACTAAGCGATAACCTGGGTTTGGAGCCCAGGCAGGCAGTCTGATACAAAACTCATGCCCCTTACCACTATTCAGTAATATCTGAGAAGTCGACACAGTTTCTAGCCTTTCATTCAGAAGTTAAGTAAAAGGTCTTTGGGGAAGGCTGGAAGAGCCAGGGGTCACTCTGCACTACTTGTATCAGTGCTTCTAAATCTAGGGTAGGGCAAAGCACATGGATAGCTGCAAAAGTCTACCAAAGGTTATTCTAATAACCTTTGTCTCCTATCAAAGTTGAGATTCCCTTGTCTAGATAAAGGAGAAGCTGTCAAGGAAACATTCTTGAAATAAGCTTTGACTGCTGTTGATTTTCATCATGTTTAAATAAAGCTATCAGTGTGGACAACCAGAATCTTGAAAAAAATTAACAAAATAAATAGCTGTTTGCCCTCTGTAGGGAAGTGTTAGACCATGTAATTAAACTGCCAAATGTATTATAAGATAAAACTTCTTTTTTCCCCCCCTAAGATAGGTTAAATATGTAGTTTTACAACCCAACTAGAGGTCTTATTAATAATAATAATAATAATAATAAAAGATAGTTTCAGGAGTGATTGTTCCAAAGTCAGAAAATAGATCTTGTGAGGGAAATGTGTATTATTAAGAGATAGCATTTTCCCACTAATTTATTTCATTTTTATATTCTTTAGAGCAGTCATGAAGTCATAGAAAACACTAACTTTCCCAACGTCTACATGAGAAAACTATATTTTATGACTCCAAATGAAGGACTTTAAACTCAAGGTAAAACTGCCAAGCTCCTGATTTCATACTTTTTCTGACAATTTTATTACTTTCTACCTTGCAGAGTGCTCGTATTCATCTCAGTGTCCTAAGTTTACAAATCTAATCAACTTTCTACACCCATAAAAAAAAACAATAGAAATAATAAGAAATAAATAAGGAAGCTAATAATTAATGCATACATACTAGGCACATTCCCACATAGACACTCAAAATAGCAGATCAATCAAATATTATTTGTATTACTTCTTGTAATTCATTTGGTTAATGATGTTTTATAGTAGATTTGTCCTTTAAATCATCATTTGCTAAGTATTCCTAAATACACATCTCTGAATAGGGGGAGGGAGTCTAAGATTAAATATTGATCACGGATAAGCCAAAAAATAAATAATCCATGGACACTGTCAAATTACAAGATTTATTGTAAGATCTACATTTAAAATTATAAGATCTATGTTACCTTATCCTATGATGGTGCTAGGTTCACACTAAATTAATCCCTGATTTCATCCCAAATCCATATTAGGTGCATTAGCACCTATACCTTCTTCCCTTTCATAGCCTTTATAATATAACTATATAATTACCACTTGTAATTGTTTACTTGCTCAGGGGTCACAGTTGTCTTATTTATCTTTGAATCTCCAGTCCAGCACAATAATACCCAATACATAGTAAACACTCAAAAACATCTGCTTAAATTGAAAAATGATAGATATATTTACTATGATTTGTATTTTATTTATTTCTCTGTGATTCTAAGCATTTGTTATTTTAGTTTTTAATATTCTACATTGTCCTTGCTAGATTACATCTTCATATTCATAGAACAATATAAACGAATGCAATAACAGTGATAATACTGATAAAGATCCTGAAAACTTTTAAAGATGAAAATGATGTTTCATGTAATAGTAACATAGGTATATGTTAATGTAATCTAAATTTAAAAACTGATCATTCACATCTGTACCTCTCTATTAACTGAGACACCCCATTCTCAATGTTATTCCCAGAAATAGTTTTGTTCCTGTTATTTATGACTATAAAACAAAACAACCCCAAACCTAGCAGCCTAAGACAGCAACACTTATTTTGCTCATAAATCTATAATTTGAGCAGGTAGGCCAGGACTCGGTGTCAGCTGAGTGACTTATGACTGGGTCTGGCATCACCTAAAGATTCATATATTTGCCACCTGGGCTGAGAACACTCAAATTGCTCAGGGTGGGACGAACTGGAACTCTCTGGGCATCTCTCCCTAGCCCAATGTGATCTCTATGTTGGCTTGCCAGCATGTCTTCAGCACTGCTGGTCTTCTTACATTTCAGTTTAGGGATACCAAGGTGTGTGTCTCCAGAGATAGAGGGCTATGTGGAAAGCAGGGCTGGCAGCATAATTTGTGAGGGCCAATACCAATCGAAAATATAGGGCTCCTTGTTCAAAAATTACTAGAAGTTTCCAGATGGCAACAACAGGGCATTAAACTAAGTATGGGGACCTTCTGAGTGTGGGGCCTTGTGCAGCTGCACAGGTCACATGTCCATGATGTTGGCCACAGGTGGAAGCCATATGGTATTTTATGCTCTAGCATCACTTTTGCTGCGTTCTGTTCACTGAGGTAGTCACAAAGGCTCACCTAATTTCAAGAGGGAGAGAAATACCTCCACATCTTGTTCGGAGTGACCATCATCTGGAAGAGTACGTAGGGTTGGAAATATCAGTGCAGCCATTTCTGAAATACAGTCTACCACATGTTTGCTATAAATGACTGTTTCACTTTTGAAAAACAGAAACATGTCAAACTGGAAAATTTATTCTGACAGCAATAATAGCCACCACTTATATAGGAACCTTCTCCACGTGGGGTACTGACCGATCACTTCAGAGACATCATTTCATTTAATGTTTGTGACTTCCCATTTAGTAGGCACAGAGTTATCCCTGTCATAGAGCTGGTATTACAGGGAGGTGGAAAGTGATCGTATGTATCATAAGTAGCAGAACATGAAACTGATCCAGGTCTGATGCTAAGAGTGCTTAACACTATTCAGTGTTGTTGAAGTGAATTTCCCTAGACAAATTCTGATGGGACTGTGCTCTTTCCCTGTTTCCTACCACAAGATGATTCTATAAGGATCAGCTATAGTGGGCACCTAATAGGTTGTCTTCAGAGCTTATAATTTCCCTTTCTCTGGTGATTCCCCACTCCTCTGCCCTCATAGCACACGTGTTCATATGACTGATTACAATGTTATGGATATACAGGGACATAACTGGGACTGAGGTAACACCTGGAATGGAAGGGAGGAAATAGAGAGACAGGGACAGATTAAGTTGGTTTGGTCTATCTTCAATATTGGGACCTGAAATACACAAATCTGGGTACTGTATACAGCTCTGTTTTCCACTTTGGGTTCTGGGGAGAACAGAGTAGATTTATAAAGATGAAAGAACTAAGTAGGTAAAGAGCAGCAAGACATGCAAGAGAAACCGAGTATCAACAACATTCATATCAATTTCTCAGTCTATTCTTAAGGCCCAACTGCATCCCTGATCCTGAGTTAACTGCACACTGTTAGGATACACTTTCACATTTTGCTATTATTGGCCTAAGTAGTTCTCCACTATTGACTAGCAAAATAATCCTAATACATATTGGTAAAATAAAAGCTTGCCTCAACTGATAGAGAGTAAATTCTAGAAACAGCCAATGAGCCACCCAAATAAAAAGATAAAAACTAACTTCATTGTTTTTCAAGGCTCTATAAACTATGGAGGCAAATCCAAGTTACTTTAGGCAATAACTAAAAGTTGAAAGTTCCATGTACAACAGTTAGAATAGGTACCTCATGGCCACTGTTAGGGGACAAAAGCCCATGCAGCTAAGCAGTCTCAGCTGTTGTAGTCTTCCGTCAGAATTTTAAAGGAAAAATTTTAAAAGGGACTTCTCTTCAGTATCTCCAGTCCATTTAGAGGTGAGGTAAGAAAGTTAATTATATATATTTTTAAGTTTCTCCCAGTTTTTGAAAAGAAGAAAATTTGGTGAAATCTGCTTCTCTGCCCTCCCCCAGCACACTCACTTTAATCACTGATTCATTATCCAATTGTACATATAATTCATAGCAGCTTTGGTATCACTGGAGAAGCACTCCATCCTGTGTCAACAGTGCTTCCTCCAAGTTCTGTGCAAAGGGAGTGCAGCAGGAAAAGCTGTACTCTTGTCTGAAGGGCCTAGCTCTGCTCTCGTGCATCTCCACCCACCCAGGGCCTCCATCGTCTTCATTTGGGGAGCCATTTCCCAAGCCTGGAGTTTAGAGTGGAAGGGATGGGAGGAGGGGCTCAGATTCTGGTGAACAGCTGGGGCCCATCACTTCTCATTGCAGGTCTTGGGGAGATGTGGCTGACAGAGTGATGCACAGAGCCTGTCCCAGTTAATGACTTCACCATTCTCCATCATTATCCCCATCATTGGGAAATTAGGAGGACAGAAGGTATTTACTGTAAACCTGCCACCTCCCAAGGAGAGATAAATAGAAACTGATAAATGGGCTCTTCTGGTGCTGTTCATCTATTAACCTTCTGCTTCCCAGCTCCGGCATATGTATGCCACCCTGCCATTAACATCCAGTAATTGGCATGGCAGCGGGCAATACAATCATACCTTTACCGTGAGCGTTCCCTCCGTGTGGTGTGCCTGCACAAGCACACAATTACGTCCATAATGAAGCTTTGCTAAACAGTCCAGTTGAAAGACATTAGGCAGTTGTTCCCCAGCCATAACACCAGCCTCCCACAGTCATTCAGTGCTTAACTCTTCACTAGCCCAGCTTGGGCTGCCTGCCACGGCTAATCTTTCTACTGTCTTTGCATGCATTCCAATCTATTCCTTTAAGCTATACTGTTTTTGTTTTGTTCTAACAGCTTCTCTTTCTCAACTCTATGTTCTTTGGGAGCAAAGGGATAGCCAGCATATAAATGACTTGGAGTTGCTTCATCTGGTTGACTGCCTGGCATGAGGTCAGAATAGAGTTTCATCCATGTGGTGACCACTAGTGACCACCCGAGGGTGATGCCCCTCATTTGTCACCAGTTGAGAGCCAAGCTGTTCAGCAGTGTTTCCCAAAGAGATTTTGTGTTCTTTAGGGCATTCCTAGGTGGTAAAGGGGTAAAAGGGTGTATCTCATCAAATTTATTCTCTATATGATAGTAGAAAAGAAAGCAGGGTGAAATAACCTTAGTGTCTTATATTAGGAGGACATCATTCTCAATGTTCATCTGCTCAAAGCTCCCAGGGACCTTAAAGAGGCATGAATCCCAGGAGATCCTGAAAGAGTTTATAGAAAATCAAGGCTCACAAAGAGAGCCACCTCATTCTACTATCCATCTGCTCACACTGTGGCTACAAAATGAACATTTGGTCTCTGCTTCCCTGACCTATTTCTTCACAAGTTCCATTCCAGCATTTACTATGAAGACTTTACAACAGCAATTGCAGTGGGCAGACTATTTCACAAGATGAAACATGAAAAACAAAGATCTCTTAAAAGCAAAGAGCAGATTCTGTTAAATGAATCAAGATGGTACTAACTGTAGCCCTAAGGGGCAAAAGAGAAAAAGAAAGAAAAGACAGTTGTGAGTGGGGAGGTGACGTTGAGAAGAGGTAATAACAGCAAGGAGATAAAAAGCAATAAAAAGGCCAACAAGAAGAAAATGACATAACAATCTTATTACTGGTGTTCAGGAACCATAGCCTTTCTGTCAGAAAAATACCAGATCGCCCATTTGAGAACTTCATAAAACTAAATGATCAATAGTTTATAGCTCTGGCCCTCCTTCCACACAGCATAAAACAAATAATAATATCTCCAATAAATATAACAAATAGAGCAATCTTTCCCATTTCCTGCAGACCCCTGACAGAACATGCTACAGGCTCTTTTCATTTCCTCTTCAGGAGGATACTAAGCAGCTTGCCAGACTCCCAGTCAAGCACAGCCTCTCCAGCTGTCTTCTAAGCATCCACCTTTAAATACAGAATATGGATACAGCTGGGTGACCCTGCACTCATGGAGGCTTTCATTCCACAGATATACCTGGGGCAAACCCTCTGTCAGTCAGCACTCTATTAACTAAGACTCTCCAGGCACTGGCGCACAACACACACCGTTGTGTTACAACACACAGTGTAACGACAAATAGCGTTTGTCATGGTGACCCAATGATAGGTAAAGAGGTTGATGTGAATTCTGCCTCATCTTCACCATTCCTATTTCTATCTGCCCTTATACTTTTACAAAACTTTTTCATATTTTATCTCCTGGTTCACAGCAAAGTCTAGCATAGTCACCAAGAGATAACATCAGGATCCTCATTGTACAGCTACAGAAACTAAGACTCAGAACGGGCAAGTGACTCTGCCAGGTCACAAAGCTGGAACTGCAGTCTTCTTTCCTTGTCAGGGCTGTTGTGTTGCCAGCTCTGGCAGGCATCATTCACAATGGATTCTGTGGGAACAGCACTCCTGCAGCTGGGCAACACGGCCAGCCTAAAATGCAGCACAATATAGCAGAAACTGGGAAGACTTTAGATCACAGACCTAATTTTGCCACTTACTAGCTGTATTCCCCCAGATGATTTTTAAATGTCTATCAATTTTAGTTTCTTCATCTATGAAATGGGTGATGATAATAATAATCCCTATAGCATAGAAATGTTACATTAACATATAATAATCTATGAAAAATAATTCCTAGAGAATTTACCTCTGTCTTTCCTCTCCTATTTTATGTTAAATATACTTTACCACGTTGCCTCTGTAGCCCAGGAAATGTTTAATGTAAATATATTTTGAATATTCTACCTCTTTGGAAATCAGTAAACTATATAACATAATTGTGATTAACCTTTTAAATAGAATAAGATTAATCAGAGTATTTCATTCCTATGCCATACCAGATAAATATCCTTAGGATTCTGAATCGTCTAACCAAGAAACAACATTTGTCCAATGTAGAACATACACAAGATGTTATAGGCTCTGGTGAAATGATTAGTCATAATCAAGGACTATTTGTGCACAGTATAAAATAAAAACAGAAAACATATCATTATTCTGTCATCCCCACTACAAGGAATTTCTGACCTTTTTTTCTCTTTAGTACCCACTCATTACCATGAGGGCTATAGGTCTACTCTCTCAAGTGTATACTGGTCATTCATCTCTCCTCTCCCATGTCACAAGGTTTACTGACCCCAATTTCCAGCACTGACAGTTGACAATCCAAACAAACCCAGTTTTTATTAGGCAGAACCATTTAGTTCTCTGGGATTCAACCCTCAACTTTCAAACCACTCTCAGGCTCTCTTCATTTGGGATTTTCTTTTAGGTAGGATATTGCCTTCCCAACCCACAACTTTTGGAAAACATGGAAGTAATTTCTAGTCATCAAAATGACAGTGGCTAGGTTCAGCAAGATGGCAGGTTACAAGATCAATATACATGAATCAGCTGTATTTCTATATACTAGCAATAAACTTTTACAAAAATGAAATAAATGACTCCATTTATCATAGAATCAAAAAGAGTAAAATACTTAGTAATAGTGATAAATTTAGCAAAAGAAGTGCAAGTTATGCACACTAAAAGCTATAGAACACCATTGAAGGAAATTAAAGAACTAAGTAAAAAGAAAGATACTGTATGCTCATGGATTGAAAAGCTCAGTATTAAGATGGAAATACTCCTTAGCTTAATCTGAAGATTCAATATAATTCCTGTCGACATCCTAACCTCCTGTTTTGCAGACATGGACACAGTGATCTTAAAATTTATAGAAAAATGCCAGTAACCCAGAATAGCCTAAACAACCTCTCTCTATAAAAAGAACAAATTCGAAGGACTCACACCTCCTGATTTCCACACTTACTACAAAGCAATAGTAATCAAGGCAGTGTGCTACTAGCATAAGGATAGTCATAAAAATCAATGGAATAGAATTTAGATCCAGAAATAAGCCCCTAAATTTAAAGTTAACAGGTTTTTTTTAAAAGAATGTAAGACCCAATGAATGGGAAAGAATAGTGCTTTCAACAGATGGTGCTGGGACAACTGGATATCCACATGCAAAAGAATGAAGTTAGCTCCCTACTTCACAACATGTAAATAAAATGAAACAAACAAAAATTCAAGTATATCAGAGAATTAAATGTAATAACTAAAAGTATAAAACTCTTAGAAGAAAACATAAGAGTAAATCTTTGTAGGCTTGAATTAAACAATGATCTCTTAGATATGATACCAAACACACAAGAAAAATAGAAAAATATGAATTGGATTTCATCAAAATAAAAAAATTTACACTATCAGAAAATGTTCTTGATGAACCCACAGAATGGGAGAAAATACATGCAAATTATCTATCTAATAAATGTACTTGTAGCCATAATATATAAAGAGCTCTTACAGCTCAACAGTAAAAAATATGAACCTAATTAAGAGATGGATAAAAGATTTGAACTGATATTTCTCCAAAGAAGATATACAAACAGCCAATGAGCAAGTGAAAAGATGTTCAAAATCATTAGTCATTAGGGAAATACAAATCAAATCCATGACTAAACATCACTTTGCACTCACTAGGAGAGTTTTAATTGAAAAGATAGGTAAGAACAAGTGTTGGTGAGGATGTGGAAAACTGGACCCCATGCACTGCTAATAGTGTAAAACGGTGCAGCCATTATGGAAAAACAGTCTGACAGAATCTCAAAAAGTTAAACATAGAGTTAATATATGCCCCAGCAATTTCACTACTAAATATGTCCCCTAGAGAATTAAAAACATATGTCCACACAAAAATTTGTACATGAATTTTATAGACGCATTATTCCTAATAGCTAAAGAGTAGAAACTACCCAAATATCCATCAACTGACAAGTAGAAAAATAAGATGTATAGGTCCATACAATGGAATAATATTTGGCAATAAAAAGGAATGAAATACTACTGACACATTGCTGCAACATGGATAAACCTTGAAAACATTATGCTAAGTGACAGAAGCCAGTCACAAAAGTCCACATGTTATATGGTTCCATTTATATGAAATACCCAGAAAGGACAGAATGTAGATTAGTAGTTTTCAGGAATGGAAGGTAGAATGGAGAGTGATATAAATGTTCCAGAAATGGATAGTGATGGTGATAGCAGAACTTTGTGAGTAAACTAAAACCACTGCATTATATACTTTAAAAGTGTGATATTTAAAGTATATGAATTATATCTCAATGAAACTGTTTTTTTTAAATGATACAAATCTCCTGCTGATAACTCCTAAATTGGGATCAAGTATGCTAGACCTTCTGAAATATCATGAGAGCCTGGTTCGGTAGACATTTTACTAATGAAACATAACTGTCATTTGTTTCTGAGCTAAATTCTGCTGGGTTTTTTTTCTCATTATCACATTGTGAAAAATCAGTTTTCTATGGGGAAAAAAAGGTTTCAATCAAGAAATCCAAAGTTTTAGATACTAATCTGAACTCAACCACCAGGAGCTCAGGCAAGTTTTTTCACTTCCTTGGCCCCCTTTTATCATCTAAGAGATGAACAGTGTGATACTAAATGTTCTCTGCTAACTTGGCTGGGCCATGGTCCCAGTTAGGTGGTTAAACCTTATTCTGGATATTTCTGTGACAATGTTTTTAGATGAGATTAACATTTAGACTGGTGAACTCTGAGTAAAGCAGATTGCTCTCCATAACGTGGGTGAACCTCATTGAATTATTTGAAAGCCTAAACAGAATGCAAGACTAACTTCCTTGTTCCTGGAATTCTGCCAGTAGAGGTCCTTTGGGCTTGGTAAGCATTGGCTTATCAAGCTGATGGAGCATTAGCTCTCCTGGGTTTCCGCCCTGCCAGCCTACTCTGCAGATTTGGGACTTGCCATTCTGTATAATCATGTGAACTGATTCCTTAAAAGAAATCTCTTTGTATATAAATATATACATATATATATATATTTACACATCCAGTTGTTCTGTTTCTCTGGAGAACCCTAATGCAAAGAATACGTCTAAGGTCCCTGCTGTCCAGCAGTATCAACATTGAAAACCATATGGGTATTGAAAGCTGTAGGTGCTTCAAGAGCATTTTGGAAGTCCCAAAAGACCTTATCAAACTTCGGTAAGAAAAAAACAGTTATTTGGTAAGTGTCTATAGAAATAATACCTGCATTGACATAACTGTCCTCTAAAGCTGAAAATGCAATAAAATGTTCTCTGAAAATCTGTGCGATCAGAAAATAACATCAGATGTTCATATGGCTTAAGGACAGCCAGACCTAAGACAATTAGGTGTAGATGGAGTTTATTTTTATTTTTAGTATGCCCAGTCCTCCTACTTTTCAGCATGTGTTTTATATTTCAATGGTGGGAATGCAGGCACTGAGGCAAGAGAGTGAATGTGACATTTGGAGAAATAGGATCACTCAGAACACCTGATGAAATAATGTGCATGCAGTCATTTACTTTGCCCATGAATAAAACAAGTCCAGATACCCTTCCAGAAGTTGAAGACGTCAGTCTTCATCATCAGTCATAAACACTAAATTCTATTTTTAAATATAGTCAATACTAGGTTATTCTGTGCATTTCAAAGCTTTTTGTTTTCTCTTTATCTGGCAACGTGAGTTTTTGCCATTTCACAGCTCATTTGCACCTCCACCAGCTTTGCTACACTCATTACTATCTCTGGCAAAAGATTTGGTGAGAGAGGCAATTGATGCAAATGAGATTTTTAGATTTTCCACACTCTCCCTTTCTACCATGACTATGGATAATCAAGAATTGGCTGTGCAAAGAGCAGAGAATGCAATTAGGCATTAGGTAAGAAAGCTTCACACATAAAATCACTAGGAATGCTTTTAAGGGAGTATCAAGTGGAACAACTGTGAAATAAGATGACGTTTTCTTGTTGATGTGACCTGAAGCTTTCTAAAATGTCTTAAGAGAAATGATTGCAAAAATTTATAACACAGTAATTCATCAACCCATTTCACAGCGGGGAAACATATTTACTGAGTTGCAGTGCCTAAAGGATATATGATGATTTAGTGGAGCTGTCAAGAGCCATCCCATTCAAAAGTGTATAATTAAAGCCTGCTAAATTCCAGATACAGTTCCAGGTAGGCACTGAAGTTATGAAGACGGTTAAGACACTGCTGCTGATTACATTTTATCAGTAAGGAAGATAAGTTAATTATTTCCATTTAACTTGGTTAATTCTATAATAAGGGAATTGCCAGAGTGTTAGGAGAGGAAAGAGAGACATTTATACAAGTCTGTCAAATGTGAGAAGTCATTTTGTAGAGATGATACCTGAGTTAAGTAATAAGAGATGATTAGTAGTTTAAGAAAAGGGAAAGGCAATTTTAGACAGAAATAAGAACATGAACAAAATCACAAAGAATTAGGAGAACCTGATGTTTAGGGGCAACTACAGGCAGTTTCATATCTTGGATCCTGAATTGTGAATCACATAGAACCAGGCAATAAAAAAGGAAACATAAGTCAGTCATGGAATTACCTTAATTACCTCTACTAAGAAGCTTTAATTTGAGCTCGATCCAGTAAATGAGAAACCATTGAAGAATTTTAACTCTGAGTGGTGTGGTTAAACTAGTGTTTAAGCTAATCATTCCAGATAGAGTGGGTGGATATGAATAGCAGGGAAGACAATCTGAACAAGGGAAATCTTGAAACTGTTAAGCAGGCTAAAATAGGAAGATCTTAGCTAAACAAAGTTCAGGTGAGGAGAAAGGAAAGACTTAAACACTTGGAAGACAAATGTTTAGGGTTGTTGAATATAGTAGGAAAGGCAAAGGAAAAAAAACGATGTAATTATTTCTAGAATTCCAGACAGGAAACAGAACAAGTTGCAAGTGGAGGAGACTTGGTGGTTGACGAGTTCAGTGTTGGCATGTTCAGACTATCCAAGGAGAGAGGGCAAGCATGAATTTTCATATTCAAGTGAAATTCAGGTTAAATTAGAGCTGATGATACACATATGGGAATATCAGCATAGTAGTTAAAAATTATGAGATCAAATGAACTACCCAAGAAGACAGTGTAAACCTCTGGTTCTCAACTCAGGCTACATGTTAGAATCAATTGGAAAGATTCTTATACCCAAGCATCACCTCAGATGACTTAAATCATCATTTATAGAGGTATAGCCAGTGTCTGGAATTAACTGCATAATTGAAAATAAGGATGGACCCAAGACTGAAAGTCCAAGAAGAAAACCAAGAAGAAATGGTAAGAAATATAGAGACCCAAAAAGAAAGCTGCCACTACTTTCACACTCCCAATTGTATTCATAAGAACAGAATGAATATGACATAACCATTATTTTAAAAGTAAATACAGTGATATGGTATCATTCCAGAAACCCTTGGCCAGCACGATAACATCATCACACTTCAAGAGCTCAAGGTCTGTTTCAACAATATAGAATCAATTAGCTGTTTATGTCCCATTATAAAAAAATGTTTCCAGAAGTTTAGCTTATTTTAAAACATGGTGAAGCACATATTATTTTAACTAATGAGATATGTTCAGTAATTATAAGAATGTCAAGATAAAATGAATATGCTTTTTGGAACAAATAATTTTCTTCTGGAGGGTTCATTAGTTTACCTATTTTTCTTTGTGTTTTTCTTAAAGGGCTTCTATTGAGACTGGGATAGAAGCTGAATACATTGCAGATTGAAATTTAACGGTTAATGTCCATACTTTATGTATGTGTAGAACTCACCCAAGGTATACATGGCATGTTTGTTCCCCAACATTATATTCCAGTTTTATTGATAAAGGCAATATAAATACACTGCTTTTTGGATGCAACTAAAAATGTGATTATGACCTCTAACAATGGTAAGTTAAGTATTAATTTCCATCCATTTCAGCAACTGGCAACGTCCATCAATTTTAGCATTAGGTGTCCAGCAATTGCAGCTGCAAATACCAGTATTAGCGTATAAGCTACTGCCACTCACCTTAAATTTTACAGTTCTAATTAGTGAGTGGGGAAGACTGTCAATGACTAGATGTCAAATGATAGGCCTACAAAGACCACATTTCCTAATCCTTTCCCCAGAAACACTGACCCAGTATTGTTAGGTCATTTCTTCCTAGTTAAGAATTTAAACTGTCTGAAAGAAAACATTTTATTATGGTTTATGGCAGCATTCCTTAACAAGTAGAAGAACTATGACATTTTTAGTACTTTATATGTGCCAGATACTTGAGTAGATGTTGGGGATATACAGATGAGTAGTAGAAAGAGAGTCCTGTTTTCAAGGGAGTTACAATCAAAACGGGTGGATAAACAGATCAGCAGACAATCAATAAATGAAAGAAAACTATCAGTGAAAGATTCTAGGAAAAGAATTAAAATGAGTGATGGGTTTGAGAGTGAGTGTGAAGCTATTTTGGATTTGGTAGTTAGAAAAGGCCACTGTGGTGCTATTTGACCTGAGTCATGCACAGTGAGATGGAGTTGACATTCAAAGGCCATAAAGAAGAACACTCTAGTAAGAGGGTACAAAAGCCCAAGGTCAAGAATGAATGAAAATCTTTGCACATTTGAGGAAAAGAAAAGACCATTTTGGAACACAGTGGGCAAGGGTGAGACTAGTCCAAGAGGTCACAGACATGGACAAAGGTCAGAACATTTAGGGCTCTGTAAAACATGACAAGTAGTTGGGATTTTGTTCAAAGTGCAATGAGATGTCACTGGAGGGGTTTAGATTGATTAATGTTTAAAAGACTATTTACCCTGAAAACGATCTGAAGAATTGATTATAATCCTTGAGAAATTCGTACACATTTGCAAAAAGAACATCAACATGAATGCTCATAGCAATATTGCTCATAATGTCAAAAACTGAAAATAGACCAAATTTTCTTTAACAATAGAAGGATAAGTCAATTTTATGACAGACTTACCATAGACTATTATATAGTAATGAAAATAAATAAACTACAGTGGAACATAGCAACATGGGTGAATCAAAAAATAATTATGAGTGGAAAAGCAAGTTGCAGAATAATATATATAGATGGATTCCATTTATATAATATTCAAAAGCATACACAAACTGAATGATATCTATTTTAAGATACATTGCAAATAAGGTGAAGAAACAAAGGAAGTCAATGCAAACTATGGACGCACACCGTGAGGGAACCCTTAATAAATCAAACCACTGTCCAATCTCCTCCTCTGCAATATGAATGGAACCTATGACAAAGGCAAAGTTGATGGGATGTCACTCCTGTGCTACATGGCATTATATACAACTCTACATTAACAGTTTGAAGCAAGACAATCTCACACTGACCCGGAAGTAAGCGGACATGCAGCAACAGGGCCTATGACACAATCTACATGGCAAGGAACATTCAATTGCTGAGGGCAACCATAAGCCAACAGTCAGCAAGAAAACAAGAACCTCAGTCCAATAACCATAAGAAGACGAATTCTACCAACAACGTTAAGGAGATACAAGTGGATCTTTTCTCAGTTGAACCTCCACTGAGAATGCTGTCCAACTGACACCTTATTTGCAGTCTTGTGAGACTTTGAGAAGAAGACCCAGCTAAACCATGACCCACCCACAGACTATAAGATAATAAATACATGTTGTTTTAAGTCACTGTTTAGTAATTTGTCAAAGAGTAATATAAAACTATTATAGAAATAATAAACACAAAACTTACAATGGTAATTACTCTTTGGGGAGATAGAGAAGAGAAGGTAATCAAGGAAGGTTACAGAGTGGACCTCAAAGTTATAGGTAATATGTTCTTCCTTTTTATATCCACATGCCTCCTAGGCTTTACAGATAGTACATATTTGTTATTCTTAGTCTAGTCTTCCTTTCTTAAGTATACCATATTTTTCTTATCACTCATATTTTTGCCTTAAATTCTATTTTGTCAAAACTTAATATTGTTATGCCAGCTTTCCCTTGATTCATATTGGTCTATTTATCCTTCTCAATGCTTTTATTTTCAACATTCTCTTGACATTGTTTAAAATTGGGACACTTGTAAAGAATATATGTTTGGATATTTTGAATCAAATCAGAGTCTCTTACTTTAATTGACCAAGTTAACCCATTTATATTTATTATAATCTCTAATATTTCAGGACCTAATACTGCTATATAAAATACTTTTTTTCTTGTCTCCTTTCCTGCTTTCTATCAGATAGATTGAATGTTCTTTTTATATTCATTTCTATACATATACTTATTACAGATGGATAACTTAGTATCCATTTATATTTTCCTCCTACTAAGACAAATGCTATAGCATGCTGGCATGTTCCTTTGGTTTTCTCCAGCCTGTTACGTTAATTTTATCTATGGTCTTAGTTCTGAGTTCCAAAAGCTGAAGAACCTAGCAGCCCATGTTGGCTTATCATTTTGTTAGGAAAAGAAACTTTTCATTATAATATTTAGCTATGTTCCATTTCTTAAGCTATGCGGCAGGTACACTCACATGACAGTCTTACACCTCCACTCCTTAGTCTTTATTTATATGTCACATTATTTTTTATGAATCATTTATTTCATTCATTTCTTTATGTAAATGAGTGCCTGACACAGGTAGATATTTAGTATTAGTAAATGAACAGGTAGAGTATAAAGAACTAAGTGATTATTCTCTCTTGATCACTGTTTCATAAATGCTCTGGTAATACTATCCACTAAGAAATTATCCCAACAGATAAAAAAGATCTTGTCTAGACTTTCCTTTTTTCTAGATCCAATGTGCTTTCTATTACATCTATTTGTTTGAGTCATTTGATGCCACTGTTAGTTCAGGAAAAATGTATGTTTATCCCAAGCATCCTTTGTCACTTCAAGCATATTACTTTTATAAGCACCTGGTATTTGCAAATTATTGTGGTTATTAATGTGGAAGATGTGAAAAATTTAGCAGAACCCACATGAGCTTATCTTCTAATAATAGGAGACAGATATGCTTACAAATAATTTTAACAGAAGATTGGATATGATGGAAGGAGGGAGGGAGGGAGGGAGGGAGGGAGGGAGAGAAGGAAGGAAGGAAGGAAGGAAGGAAGGAAGGAAGGAAGGAAGGAAGGAAGGAAGGAAGGAAGGAAGGAAGGAAGGAAGGAAGGAAGGGGCATAAATAGATGAATGGGAAGTGAGAAGAGAAGGATTTATAAAAGATTTCCAGACTGGTCATTTAAAGAAGGGAGGAATTCTGAAATAAATGTGTTCTCTCTCACTGCTGGGCCTTCATTAACAGTATTTTAACTGCATATACACTCTTATGCATTCTCTTAGCCGAGCTGATTTTCATTTATCCTGAGACTCAGCTTTGTTGTCACGTCTTTTGGGGAGACTTCTAGACCCCTGTCCTCATCTTCCTGTGTCTGGGCTCAATGCCCTTCCAGTGTGCACTCCCAAAAGTCTGCTAAGTGAACTCTTTATCATTGTCAGTTGTAATTGTACTTACAAAGTGGAATGTTTCTGTGCTTGCCAAATTGTTGGCTACAGATTTGCAGGCATATATTTGTATTGGGGGGAAAATATCTGTGAGAAGAAATTCTTTTTAGAAGGGACAGGAAAAGAGGGACACAGAGAACAGAATGTGTGTCCCTTCCCCAGCCTGTCTCCAGGACTGGCTCTGACAGATTTTTGTGAGCCCTAGGACATAAGTAACACTACTTAGGAGTTCAGAGTAGAACAGGAGGTAGAACATGTTGAATCTGAAGAACAGCATGTCACACCAGCCCCATGACAAAATAGTGGTGGCTCAAGGTTAAGAAAATGAGAAATGGTGGTGGCAGGGTTAAGAAAATGAGAAATTGAACACTGGGCAGGTGGCATGTAATGTGGAGGTGTCTCTAGCAGTGATGGTATCAGGTACCAGCCAGAAGTGCCTGTATAGAAGCCCAGAGAACACTGAAGGATTCTGTGAGAATGTTACGATATTATGGAATATCCTTGGGAAATCTCCGTAACTCAGGAAGCTTAGGTGAACTGAGGTCCCCAAGTTATACAGGTTTGAGGCACAAGCCTCATGCCAAATTTAGGCATTAAGGTTAATGCAACTTGCATCTAAGAGATAGTAAGATCTAGAGATTTTTGTAGGTTTCTTCCTATATCCCCTACTAGATTGTGATTATTTTGAGAATAGGGACTGTTCCCTCACTGTGAGGTTCCTAGAATTGGGCACAATGTCTGATACACACTATATGTTCACTGTAAAATTACTGACTTAATGAATTGCAGGTGGTATTAGAACTGAAATTATTTCTTTTAATTCAGGACTTTTTACCAACTCCTGATTTCTTTTATAGATTTTAGATTTTTGAAATGAACCTTTGGAGAAGTATAGAATTTGTGCTTCTTAAATATATGTGTTCTTCTCTCTCATAACTAGGCCTTCATAATGTTATTTTGGCTGCATATATACTATTCTGTGCCCTCCTAGTCTAGCTAATTCCCACTTATCTAAAAGTTCACAAGTATCTATTTGCATAAATTATTTGTATCAGGGGAAAAGAGACCTGTTTTGGATGAGTTACTCAGTTTCAAATGGGTGAAGTAAGTGAAGTTGCGAGCAGATAAAAGAAAGTGAAACTTTCAAACATTCTTCTCAGTTTGTTTCAAACCACATAAGTTAAAATATAGTATTATCTGATAAGAACAGATGAGTTTTCAAACAAATGTAATCAATCTCTAGTATA